>NC_064040.1:16891993-17171993 GCF_932526225.1 Nematostella vectensis | reverse complement strand
GCGGGCGGACTGTGAGCAAACTTCGCAGCTACGATCTGCATGTAGTCAGGAGTTTCAGTCTTGATGTGGTCATATTGGAAATCGGAACCAATCACCTTACTTTTTTAAGTCCCGAGGGGTGGGCTCAGCTATAGAAGAGCTCGTGCGGGTACTTTTGGATGAATATGAAGTGCGGGTCGTTTGTGTGTGTCATGTCATTACGCGTGGCCTGTCACACCACGACCATGGTATTTTCTTTCAGCGCGCTTAAATTCTAAACCATTATGTCGCGTGTAAAGAATCACGTCTTTCGCACAACTTACAGTCATATCGCTTTCTACAACCGTGTGCTTTGAAGACGTACTCTCGCAGTTTCTTTTTTTTTCTTGCACCCTCCAAGTTTTCCTGGTACAACACATCAAAATTTAAATGTCAATATTGTACTTTTGAGCTCGTTTAACATTGTTTTAATTATATTTTCTCGTTTAAGACGGGAAAAAGACCGTTTTCGAGAACGACATTTCAACTGTCAAAAAGTTTGAAGTTCAACGCATGCAATCTGTGGTATCCCATTGGCATATCAATTTATCTACTACTATTTATTTATATTTTTTGTCATATTCAAGATGGAAAACGGGAGAGATTTCTCAGATGAGGTAAGGGAGGTACATATATTTGGGAGCTTTAGCAAAGTCGTTTCTGGATTACCAAAACTGAGGATTTTTTTTCGCCTTATCTAATGGGATTAACTAACAAACAGTTATCTGTAGTTTTTATTGTTTGTAGTGTCTATATGCTCAGATGATTTTTACTGTGTCATAATATATGTATCACAAATTGTGTGGCACCACCCTTGAGCTGGTCACATAAGGTACACTCGCCATTCTCAGTGGACTTAATGCCTGGGTCGAACCTCAAATTGGTATAGATATGAATAACATGCAATAAAATATTAACAATAAATCACACAATGACGAAATTTGACAATGACTGAATTGTGACAATTCAGATGTCCGAACAAAAAATTCGGTCATATTGACCTGGCCTTGATTTCTTAGGGGGGGAGGGTAGTAAATATTTGTTAACATGGTCGGCATGTTCACTTTTTTGCTGCGTTTCGCCATAAATTTTAGTCAAATATATTCGAATGGTGGTACGTTTTATCAAGCCAATCTTGATTTCGAAATATTTTGGGCAGAAAAAGGATTAAGGCATTTTTTTTTTCAAAATATCGTGAAATTGGGACTTCAAGAGACCGTACATCCTTACAATTGCACAATTTCCAGGCCTTGGAATTAGTAAATTACAATCATATCTTTGAGGAATGTGTTGAAGTTGCTTAGTAAGTGCTTATATAGAAAAAACCCAACCTGCGACACAAATATCAACATCGCTGAAGGACTTTGGCTTCCTCGACCGCCATATTGAATTGTGAGCCCACTGTATTCGATAAAAGTGTCAGCAGTCCTCCTTGAAAGTCCTTTCAACCAATCAGAATCCCGTATTCTCGAGCAACGAGATGGCGGACGAAATATCCAACTATTTCAGCAATTCGGAGAGAAAACATCAAATTTCTGGTAAAAATGTGTATTTTATTAACCTTGCTTTACTATTACAACATGCTAAGAACCTGCTCTGAGCAATTGACTTCTTTAATTGTAAAACAAGTATATACATTTGACTTATTTGTATCAATAAAGATCGAATGCTACCTACAATTTTATCGTGTGTACTTTATTCTTTATTACAAATGTGCTCATATTTTGCTAGCTGTCTAATATTTTACGCCTAGAGTCTACGGCCAGCGAGCATGCGCGAGCATGCGCATATCATACAGTAGTTCACTAGCTTCTAGTTGGAAATCCCCTTGCAATCCCGATTTGATTAATTCCTTTTTTATGAGATGTGTAGGACCTTTCTTAGTCCACAAACATGTGGTTTTGGCAAAGTTGCTGCCATACATGCAGCTAAAAAGTCGCGAACCTTGCACAGAGACTTAAATGAGGGAAAAGCTAAGTTTGATGCCAGGTGCTACCAAGAACAATTCCGGATATTCAACGAGGTCTTCACAGATCGAACCCAGGAATACAGTGTGGACTTCAGAAAGTTTGGTAGTGATTTTAAATCACTGCAAGTGGCGTTGAACAAGTGGAATCCACGAAAAGTAGCAGAGAAGCACACTTTCTTGGAGCATTTCTCCGTTGAGAACTGGAGTAAGCTTTCTATCACCAAAAAGAAAGAACATACTCTGTATGACTGCGAGGGATGTTTCGTGAGTTCTGGGAAGGAACAAGCCTTATTTCCATTTAAGTCCCCTAGACTCAAAAGTAAAGCAAAGGAAACCCCATTTCGAGTTGCAAATACTTTAAAAACAAACCAAGTCTCCTATACGAAATCAGAATTGCAGGAAGTGGCAGAGAAAATGTATGACACCATGAATGATACATATTCCAACCTATCTGGAGGGGCTTCCTTCAATGCAGCTCTCAGCAAAGTTGCTCAGGCCAGCCTGCAGGTCAGCGGCGTCAGTAATGGCAGCCACACGGTTTCTGTCTGCTATGTGATATTCTTGTTTGTGTCTGTATTTATTACTCTAGATGTACGAAATGTGGTCAGTGTTGCTCCTAACACTATCACAATTTGCTGTATGGCCACAATTGCTCTTAACTGAAAGGTATAATAACTTTATCACAATTCGTTTCCAGTAGATATTCCAGTATTTATTTATACATTGTTAAGTGTAGTGTGCATCGGCCGACATACTGTAATTTAGCTTATGCTACAAAAGTATGAATAAACGATTATTATTATATTATAAAGCAAAGCAAAAATGAGAAAAAAAAGCAAGAAGGCAAATATTTAGGAATGTCAAGCAAGTAACTGAGGAAAAATGGAAGGAGACCTCTTTAATCAGGTGCATAGGCAACCGACAATCTTTTAGAGCTAGGCAGCGCGAGAGACTGGCCATGACCCTCCAACCAAGATCTGAGGAAAAGGAAAACAGAGCCACAAAGAAGAACCACACAGGGAATATTAGCAAGATGGATTGGGACAAGGAAGGTTTAAAGGAAGAAGTGAGTGCTTATGAGGATGGAGAGAAAGTGAACTGGAGCGCATTGGCAAGGAAATACCAAAATGTCAGAAATAGAAAAGGTGAAATTGCAAGTAATGGAGGCCAGATAGTTCAAGAATATCTTGTACAAGGTGGAGAAAACATCCACAGATTAAAAAGGAAACATGAAGATTCTCAAGAGGGAAGGAGGACAAGACGAAAGAAAATGCGTGGTCTTGGAGGAGAGATATCACCAGAAACCAACGACAGTCTGAAACAACAGCTACGTGCAAAAATTGCAAATGGAGAGTACAATGTTGGAGAGCTTGTTGTGCCAACAAGATACAAGAAGCTGATTCTTGAGAAGAATGGCACCATCTCTCGAAAAGAGTTTGTTTGTGAGGGAAGGAAGATCCCACTAGACGATATAAGAAAGGACCTTCTGGAAAAGCACAGCCGCTTCATTAGGCAGAATACAGATGAACATTATGATGAAATGCCTAGGCTGCAATTGGTTCAAAGACTCAAAGAGCTGAACGAGTTTGATGAAAGTGAGGGCCTTACTGTTATGAGAAGAAAACTGAAGAATATTGAACGACAGCGTAATCTAATGGTGTGGCATGACCACTCAACTGTAGCCAATCATGGCTACATAGTTTTTATGGTTGCTACAGTATATGATTCTGCCTTTTTCTTAATCACAGAAGAGTATTCAACTATTCATGGTGTCCAGGGTTTTGATGTCCAAACAGAGGTCGAAAAACCTGAAATCTACATGGTTGGACGATGTAGTAGTGGGGATGCTGAACAACTTTCGTATGTCAGCACTAGGTGCGGATGTATCAAAGGTCTGTCTACCAAACTAGACGTTGCACCAGGAGTGCAAGTAACTGATATTATGAGGTTATTCAATGGGGATGGCCCAGCTGTGGCTTATGAGAGTGGCCAACAAAAGGGAGGCCACTACTTTTGTTTTACTTGTGGAGTGCATGCTATCCTGAGTGGTGACCTCCAGCATGTTTTTCACTGCCAGCATGTCTCCCTCAAAGATAAACAAGAGCGCATCCTAGAGGGAGTAGTTGGCAGGCGGAAGTCTTTGCTGTCAAAGCCAAAACCTTTAGAAGACCTAAGCAAGGAAGACATACGGGAAGAACTCAGATCTCGAGGGATAGAATTTAAGCAAGAGGACAACAAGCCAATCATTGAGGCACAGCTATGCGATGAGCTTTCAGGTGTCAAGCGTGTCCCGGCTCTTCTTTACTGCCAACCCACCGCTGACCTTGAAACCCTAGGCATTGGCTCCTATGAAGCGCTTGCATGTGAGCCAATGCATGACATTTCCAACCACATTGGCAATGTCCTACAGGAACTACCGAAACACCTTAAACCAGAGACAAAAGCCATCTTCATTGATGCCATGGAGCTCACACTTGGAAGCAAGGACACAAAGAGGGCATGTGACCACCGGAAAGCCTTGATTTTAATTACTAAAATGTTGGAAAGACACGTCAGCAACACCTTGAGAACCCTTTTACACACCCTTGTGGAAATGCAAGAGATCCTTTACCTTAAAGACTGTGACAGATGCCCAAGAATAATCTTTAGATACCATAACATTTCCTTTCTACATTTTTTGATGATCAAATTAGAGTTTGGTACCAGCCCATCCAAACTAACTGCACGGAAACTGTATGGAAAATATCTGCACAACCTGGTTTCACATCAGCCAATACAGCTTCGCATAATTTCTGGCCCTTCATGTAATGCTGAGAATGAAGAGAGAGTATTCGATGCTGTGAAGTGCATCACTAGCTCCACCTCAAGCTACCAGCCTGCCCACATTGTTTCCAACCTGTTCATTCGCCTTCAAGCAGAACACAACCTTGGCTTTGGTGGAGGCAGTGTGCGTCATCAACAGAGTGAAATATCCTCCCTCGCCTCAGGATTGGATGCCTTCAGCAACACACAGATTGAATGTCACATTCTGGATGACCCCCTTTACAGCAAATGGTGGCAAGCCCATCTGAAGCGCATTAGTGATTTCCTGCTTCCTGGCGAAAAAGTCTGGTGGCAATACCACAAGGATATCAATGTGGTAGAGTTTTTTGACTCAAAGTCTGAGTCTAGCGCCAAAGCTGAAGGCCCTCTACTACATCACTTCAGATCTTCTTCCTTTCAAGCTGAGGAGAAGTACCTAGAGCAGTCCTGGCAAGAGTGTACAGAGCGTGGCATCAAGCTCCCAATGCACTACCGCTATGAGCCAAATGCTCGAGGGAAAGTAATCAAGCAAATAACAAACTTCCTGAGACAAGAAGATGAAGAGAAGAACGAAGACGTAGAATTGTTTGAGGAGGGCGTAGACGACAGAGCCCACAATATCACAGCTGACGAGGGTGAGGAGGAAGAGGAGGAGGAGGAGGAGGAGGAGGAGGAGAGAGTGATTTCAGTTTCATTGGCAGATGATTTGCAGCTAGATCAAGAGGTTCAACCAGCAATCCAGCCTCTCTGCCAAAATGACAGAGGCACTGATCTTATTGAAGAGACCCCCTCTGGTGCCACGGCATATCCTGAAGCTAGCCCTGAGAAGCAGACAGAAGAAACTAAACTGGGGAGAGCACTGCAAGTAGTGCTTGGATTGAATGAGGAAGTGAAAAATCTTGATCATGCACGCAGTCTTCTGAAAAAACACCCAACAGATAGAGATGCCATCCAGGACTATGAGCAAAAGCTTGCAAGAGTCCAGACACAGGTCCTTTCAAAGAATGCCGATCTAAAAAAAGAGCCTCATTCTCTGGGAGAAGGGACATTTTTTAAAGAGCTGTATGTCACCAACTATTGAACAAATCAAGCAAGATGAAATGACCTCAACTGTTTATAAAAAGCTGAAACACTGCGAGGCTCTATTGGGACAATGGAGAATCGGATTTAAAAGAGACAATAGGTAATAAACAATTGTAAATACTAAGTAAGCGAGCTCATTGAAAATAAGTATTGTAAATCTGTAAATATTGTAAATATCTATTTATATTATTTAAGAAATGCCTAATAATGGTGCACAGACAAGATATCACCTACAATGAGTTATGAATAGCACGCGGTATTTATTGTGATTAGAGTGCCCCGCTGCGCTTAAATCAAGCCGAAATTAGTATGAGAAAATTTTGTTCACTATAAAGCAAGAAATAAAACCTTCACAAAATACAACTGCGAGTCTAGTATTTGATCAATCCACAGATAACAACACTGAAATATATGGTACATTTATAGCCATTTGCAAAATATTGTTACCGAATGGGTCGCTCACATTTTGGTAGTTGACGTTCTACGATAACTTCGTATAGACGCTAGAGCGAATTTCGATTGATTTGTAGCAAAATATCATGGTGCTTACCCTAACAGAAGTTCCAAAATAAAGAAAAAACAGTAGAACGGCGGCAGAAACTGGATATATTTCTGATAATTCAGTGTTCTTCCACGCTCTTGCTACCGGATTACTCTCGGTCGCCATTTTGATTTAGAATGCGTTGCCATTGGATACGTAGTAAAGCCTCATGGTATGGTCACTCCATGTGTTTTGTCCATAACCATGACCATTAGGTACTGAATGAAATACTTTTGTGGGGAATTTGCAACCAGTAATAGGCATCTCATCACAATTTGTTTTACATAACTGGTAGGACTAATATTTATTCAAACAATCCTTAAAGTACTAATGTTCTTTTGTCTCTCTTGTATATTTCATTCCCTGTAAGTACATATCTTTTATTTAGATCGACTTTAAATAAAGTTTGATAAGATAACAACTCATTTTAAATACAAATTAGATACTTTCTACTAATAGTTTGCTTTTTATCTTGCCCCAAATTTATGATCTTTTATCATCCAACAAGTCAAAACATGATACAAGTATTACATGTGATTCATAGAAAATTAATTGATTCATGGGAAATTTCATACAATTGTTTGTATGCAAAATATGGGGCTCCTATGAAAATACATACAGTTATATCCTAACATGCCTTGATAGGATATATAGGAGGTAGAGGAGGGTGAGGATGAAAGCGAGTGGGAGAAGTATGTGAGCACTGATGATGAAGATGTAAGTAATCTGGTCTCATTGTTAATCACTGGTTAAAATTAGTCAGCTCTGATATTTTATACTTTTTTATTATCTTACCCTGTGTGTGTAAGATTATGATAATCTTACACCCTTGCACTCTCCTGGGTGCAAGTTTACAAAAAGAAATTTGATTTTGTTAATCTGAAATTAAGAAAAAGGAAACACAAACTGCTGTTGACCACACCTAAGTTGCTATCCCTCAGGGTTATTTTTTTGCCAATGATCATGTTTTATTGGTGCCTCTCCATTTCTTTCCATAAAAAAGGAATGATATTAGACATGCCCCCCCCCAATAATTGTTGCACAGCCCCCTTACCTTATTGTTACTGCCAATGAAAATAATTGCGAATGATAAAAAAACATTCTACTGTATAATCTGCACTATAATCATGGTTGTCAAGTATTATCAGTTTTCTTTGTCTTTCAGGCCCCAACATTTGCTACATATCTGAAAAATATGGCTGCTGACCCGTCTATTGGGCAACACTTAAAACAGGCAGGGCCAGTTAGCAAGATCACAGGTACATACAGTCAGTTGTGATATAATAGAAAGTTTGATTGCATTTGATATATCTATTAGGTATATAACATTACATCCACATCATAAGGTAACTGCCCTGAGGAATAGCTAAAATATAGTTCTAAAATTGTCCTTTTTTTCTACTTTACCACATTCCAATTCATTCCTTTCCAAAGTGTCTGAAAATACCTGTTGGTGTCAGATTTCATATTTGAATTAGAGATTTCTAGGAACTAAAGATGTAAGAACCATGGAATTATAATGGTCATTTTTATCATTTTACTGTGTTGATTAGTAAACCCTTCATACGGTAGCGGTCACCTACACTGTTAGCAAATTATTTGCTCACAATACAGTACAAATGTCAAAATGTGTTTGAGTACTGCTTACATGGGCTTTAATTATCGGATTATGTCAAGTTAATTTGGACTTCCTTCCTTTTATGTCAAACTTCTATCAGCACGATTCAGAATGTTTTAACATTCTAGAATTTAGAAAGAAAAAAAAAGTCTGAGTCTAGCGCCAAAGCTTAAGGCCCTCTACTACATCACTTCAGATCTTCTTCCTTTCAAGCTGAGGAGAAGTACCTAGAGCAGTCCTGGCAAGAGTGTACAGAGCGTGGCATCAAGCTCCCAATGCATTACCGCTATGAGCCAAATGCTCGAGGGAAAATAATCAAGCAAATAACAAACTTCCTGAGACAAGAAGATGAAGAGAAGAACGAAGACGTAGAATTGTTTGAGGAGGGCGTAGACGACAGAGCCCACAATATCACAGCTGACGAGGGTGAGGAGGAAGAGGAGGAGGAGGAGGAGAGAGTGATTTCAGTTTCATTGGCAGATGATTTGCAGCTAGATCAAGAGGTTCAACCAGCAATCCAGCCTCTCTGCCAAAATGACAGAGGCACTGATCTTATTGAAGAGACCCCCTCTGGTGCCACGGCATATCCTGAAGCTGGCCCTGAGAAGCAGACAGAAGAAACTAAACTGGGGAGAGCAGTGCAAGTAGTGCTTGGATTGAATGAGGAAGTGAAAAATCTTGATCATGCACGCAGTCTTCTGAAAAAACACCCAACAGATAGAGATGCCATCCAGGACTATGAGCAAAAGCTTGCAAGAGTCCAGACACAGGTCCTTTCAAAGAATGCCGATCTAAAAAAAAGAGCCTCATTCTCTGGGAGAAGGGACATTTTTTAAAGAGCTGTATGTCACCAACTATTGAACAAATCAAGCAAGATGAAATGACCTCAACTGTTTATAAAAAGCTGAAACACTGCGAGGCTCTATTGGGACAATGGAAAATCGGATTTTAAAGAGACAATAGGTAGTAAACAATTGTAAATACTAAGTAAGCGAGCTCAGTGAAAATAAGTATTGTAAATCTGTAAATATTGTAAATATCTATTTATATTATTTAAGAAATGCCTAATAATGGTGCACAGACAAGATATCACCTACAATGAGTTATGAATAGCACGCGGTATTTATTGTGATTAGAGTGCCCCGCTGCGCTTAAATCAAGCCGAAATTAGTATGAGAAAATTTTGTTCACTATAAAGCAAGAAATAAAACCTTCACAAAATACAACTGCGAGTCTAGTATTTGATCAATCCACAGATAACAACACTGAAATATATGGTACATTTATAGCCATTTGCAAAATATTGTTACCGAATGGGTCGCTCACATTTTGGTAGTTGACGTTCTACGATAACTTCGTATAGACGCTAGAGCGAATTTCGATTGATTTGTAGCAAAATATCATGGTGCTTACCCTAACGGAAGTTCCAAAATAAAGAAAAACCAGTAGAACGGCGGCAGAAACTGGATATATTTCTGATAATTCAGTGTTCTTCCACGCTCTTGCTACCGGATTACTCTCGGTCGCCATTTTGATTTAGAATGCGTTGCCATTGGATACGTAGTAAAGCCTCATGGTATGGTCACTCCATGTGTTTTGTCCATAACCATGACCATTAGGTACTGAATGAAATACTTTTGTGGGGAATTTGCAACCAGTAATAGGCATCTCATCACAATTTGTTTTACATAACTGGTAGGACTAATATTTATTCAAACAATCCTTAAAGTACTAATGTTCTTTTGTCTCTCTTGTATATTTCATTCCCTGTAAGTACATATCTTTTATTTAGATCGACTTTAAATAAAGTTTGATAAGATAACAACTCATTTTAAATACAAATTAGATACTTTCTACTAATAGTTTGATTTTTATCTTGCCCCAAATTTATGATCTTTTATAATCCAACAAGTCAAAACATGATACAAGTATTACATGTGATTCATAGAAAATTAATTGATTCATGGGAAATTTCATACAATTGTTTGTATGCAAAATATGGGGCTCCTATGAAAATACATGCAGTTATATCCTAACATGCCTTGATTGGATATATAGGAGGTAGAGGAGGGTGAGGATGAAAGCGAGTGGGAGAAGTATGTGAGCACTGATGATGAAGATGTAAGTAATCTGGTCTCATTGTTAATCACTGGTTAAAATTAGTCAGCTCTGATATTTTATACTTTTTTATTATCTTACCCTGTGTGTGTAAGATTATGATAATCTTACACCCTTGCACTCTCCTGGGTGCAAGTTTACAAAAAGAAATTTGATTTTGTTAATCTGAAATTAAGAAAAAGGAAACACAAACTGCTGTTGACCACACCTAAGTTGCTATCCCTCAGGGTTATTTTTTTGCCAATGATCATGTTTTATTGGTGCCTCTCCATTTCTTTCCATAAAAAAGGAATGATATTAGACATGCCCCCCCCAATAATTGTTGCACAGCCCCCTTACCTTATTGTTACTGCCAATGAAAATAATTGCGAATGATAAAAAAACATTCTACTGTATAATCTGCACTATAATCATGGTTGTCAAGTATTATCAGTTTTCTTTGTCTTTCAGGCCCCAACATTTGCTACATATCTGAAAAATATGGCTGCTGACCCGTCTATTGGGCAACACTTAAAACAGGCAGGGCCAGTTAGCAAGATCACAGGTACATACAGTCAGTTGTGATATAATAGAAAGTTTGATTGCATTTGATATATCTATTAGGTATATAACATTACATCCACATCATAAGGTAACTGCCCTGAGGAATAGCTAAAATATAGTTCTAAAATTGTCCTTTTTTTTCTACTTTACCACATTCCAATTCATTCCTTTCCAAAGTGTCTGAAAATACCTGTTGGTGTCAGATTTCATATTTGAATTAGAGATTTCTAGGAACTAAAGATGTAAGAACCATGGAATCATAATGGTCATTTTTATCATTTTACTGTGTTGATTAGTAAACCCTTCATACGGTAGCGGTCACCTACACTGTTAGCAAATTATTTGCTCACAATACAGTACAAATGTCAAAATGTGTTTGAGTACTGCTTACATGGGCTTTAATTATCGGATTATGTCAAGTTAATTTGGACTTCCTTCCTTTTATGTCAAACTTCTATCAGCACGATTCAGAATGTTTTAACATTCTAGAATTTAGAAAGAAAAAAAAAGTCTGAGTCTAGCGCCAAAGCTTAAGGCCCTCTACTACTTCACTTCAGATCTTCTTCCTTTCAAGCTGAGGAGAAGTACCTAGAGCAGTCCTGGCAAGAGTGTACAGAGCGTGGCATCAAGCTCCCAATGCACTACCGCTATGAGCCAAATGCTCGAGGGAAAGTAATCAAGCAAATAACAAACTTCCTGAGACAAGAAGATGAAGAGAAGAACGAAGACGTAGAATTGTTTGAGGAGGGCGTAGACGACAGAGCCCACAATATCACAGCTGACGAGGGTGAGGAGGAAGAGGAGGAGGAGGAGGAGGAGAGTGATTTCAGTTTCATTGGCAGATGATTTGCAGCTAGATCAAGAGGTTCAACCAGCAATCCAGCCTCTCTGCCAAAATGACAGAGGCACTGATCTTATTGAAGAGACCCCCTCTGGTGCCACGGCATATCCTGAAGCTGGCCCTGAGAAGCAGACAGAAGAAACTAAACTGGGGAGAGCAGTGCAAGTAGTACTTGGATTGAATGAGGAAGTGAAAAATCTTGATCATGCACGCAGTCTTCTGAAAAAACACCCAACAGATAGAGATGCCATCCAGGACTATGAGCAAAAGCTTGCAAGAGTCCAGACACAGGTCCTTTCAAAGAATGCCGATCTAAAAAAAGAGCCTCATTCTCTGGGAGAAGGGACATTTTTTAAAGAGCTGTATGTCACCAACTATTGAACAAATCAAGCAAGATGAAATGACCTCAACTGTTTATAAAAAGCTGAAACACTGCGAGGCTCTATTGGGACAATGGAGAATCGGATTTTAAAGAGACAATAGGTAATAAACAATTGTAAATACTAAGTAAGCGAGCTCAGTGAAAATAAGTATTGTAAATCTGTAAATATTGTAAATATCTATTTATATTATTTAAGAAATGCCTAATAATGGTGCACAGACAAGATATCACCTACAATGAGTTATGAATAGCACGCGGTATTTATTGTGATTAGAGTGCCCCGCTGCGCTTAAATCAAGCCGAAATTAGTATGAGAAAATTTTGTTCACTATAAAGCAAGAAATAAAACCTTCACAAAATACAACTGCGAGTCTAGTATTTGATCAATCCACAGATAACAACACTGAAATATATGGTACATTTATAGCCATTTGCAAAATATTGTTACCGAATGGGTCGCTCACATTTTGGTAGTTGACGTTCTACGATAACTTCGTATAGACGCTAGAGCGAATTTCGATTGATTTGTAGCAAAATATCATGGTGCTTACCCTAACAGAAGTTCCAAAATAAAGAAAAAACAGTAGAACGGCGGCAGAAACTGGATATATTTCTGATAATTCAGTGTTCTTCCACGCTCTTGCTACCGGATTACTCTCGGTCGCCATTTTGATTTAGAATGCGTTGCCATTGGATACGTAGTAAAGCCTCATGGTATGGTCACTCCATGTGTTTTGTCCATAACCATGACCATTAGGTACTGAATGAAATACTTTTGTGGGGAATTTGCAACCAGTAATAGGCATCTCATCACAATTTGTTTTACATAACTGGTAGGACTAATATTTATTCAAACAATCCTTAAAGTACTAATGTTCTTTTGTCTCTCTTGTATATTTCATTCCCTGTAAGTACATATCTTTTATTTAGATCGACTTTAAATAAAGTTTGATAAGATAACAACTCATTTTAAATACAAATTAGATACTTTCTACTAATAGTTTGCTTTTTATCTTGCCCCAAATTTATGATCTTTTATCATCCAACAAGTCAAAACATGATACAAGTATTACATGTGATTCATAGAAAATTAATTGATTCATGGGAAATTTCATACAATTGTTTGTATGCAAAATATGGGGCTCCTATGAAAATACATACAGTTATATCCTAACATGCCTTGATAGGATATATAGGAGGTAGAGGAGGGTGAGGATGAAAGCGAGTGGGAGAAGTATGTGAGCACTGATGATGAAGATGTAAGTAATCTGGTCTCATTGTTAATCACTGGTTAAAATTAGTCAGCTCTGATATTTTATACTTTTTTATTATCTTACCCTGTGTGTGTAAGATTATGATAATCTTACACCCTTGCACTCTCCTGGGTGCAAGTTTACAAAAAGAAATTTGATTTTGTTAATCTGAAATTAAGAAAAAGGAAACACAAACTGCTGTTGACCACACCTAAGTTGCTATCCCTCAGGGTTATTTTTTTGCCAATGATCATGTTTTATTGGTGCCTCTCCATTTCTTTCCATAAAAAAGGAATGATATTAGACATGCCCCCCCCCCAATAATTGTTGCACAGCCCCCTTACCTTATTGTTACTGCCAATGAAAATAATTGCGAATGATAAAAAAACATTCTACTGTATAATCTGCACTATAATCATGGTTGTCAAGTATTATCAGTTTTCTTTGTCTTTCAGGCCCCAACATTTGCTACATATCTGAAAAATATGGCTGCTGACCCGTCTATTGGGCAACACTTAAAACAGGCAGGGCCAGTTAGCAAGATCACAGGTACATACAGTCAGTTGTGATATAATAGAAAGTTTGATTGCATTTGATATATCTATTAGGTATATAACATTACATCCACATCATAAGGTAACTGCCCTGAGGAATAGCTAAAATATAGTTCTAAAATTGTCCTTTTTTTCTACTTTACCACATTCCAATTCATTCCTTTCCAAAGTGTCTGAAAATACCTGTTGGTGTCAGATTTCATATTTGAATTAGAGATTTCTAGGAACTAAAGATGTAAGAACCATGGAATTATAATGGTCATTTTTATCATTTTACTGTGTTGATTAGTAAACCCTTCATACGGTAGCGGTCACCTACACTGTTAGCAAATTATTTGCTCACAATACAGTACAAATGTCAAAATGTGTTTGAGTACTGCTTACATGGGCTTTAATTATCGGATTATGTCAAGTTAATTTGGACTTCCTTCCTTTTATGTCAAACTTCTATCAGCACGATTCAGAATGTTTTAACATTCTAGAATTTAGAAAGAAAAAAAAAGTCTGAGTCTAGCGCCAAAGCTTAAGGCCCTCTACTACATCACTTCAGATCTTCTTCCTTTCAAGCTGAGGAGAAGTACCTAGAGCAGTCCTGGCAAGAGTGTACAGAGCGTGGCATCAAGCTCCCAATGCATTACCGCTATGAGCCAAATGCTCGAGGGAAAATAATCAAGCAAATAACAAACTTCCTGAGACAAGAAGATGAAGAGAAGAACGAAGACGTAGAATTGTTTGAGGAGGGCGTAGACGACAGAGCCCACAATATCACAGCTGACGAGGGTGAGGAGGAAGAGGAGGAGGAGGAGGAGAGAGTGATTTCAGTTTCATTGGCAGATGATTTGCAGCTAGATCAAGAGGTTCAACCAGCAATCCAGCCTCTCTGCCAAAATGACAGAGGCACTGATCTTATTGAAGAGACCCCCTCTGGTGCCACGGCATATCCTGAAGCTGGCCCTGAGAAGCAGACAGAAGAAACTAAACTGGGGAGAGCAGTGCAAGTAGTGCTTGGATTGAATGAGGAAGTGAAAAATCTTGATCATGCACGCAGTCTTCTGAAAAAACACCCAACAGATAGAGATGCCATCCAGGACTATGAGCAAAAGCTTGCAAGAGTCCAGACACAGGTCCTTTCAAAGAATGCCGATCTAAAAAAAAGAGCCTCATTCTCTGGGAGAAGGGACATTTTTTAAAGAGCTGTATGTCACCAACTATTGAACAAATCAAGCAAGATGAAATGACCTCAACTGTTTATAAAAAGCTGAAACACTGCGAGGCTCTATTGGGACAATGGAAAATCGGATTTTAAAGAGACAATAGGTAGTAAACAATTGTAAATACTAAGTAAGCGAGCTCAGTGAAAATAAGTATTGTAAATCTGTAAATATTGTAAATATCTATTTATATTATTTAAGAAATGCCTAATAATGGTGCACAGACAAGATATCACCTACAATGAGTTATGAATAGCACGCGGTATTTATTGTGATTAGAGTGCCCCGCTGCGCTTAAATCAAGCCGAAATTAGTATGAGAAAATTTTGTTCACTATAAAGCAAGAAATAAAACCTTCACAAAATACAACTGCGAGTCTAGTATTTGATCAATCCACAGATAACAACACTGAAATATATGGTACATTTATAGCCATTTGCAAAATATTGTTACCGAATGGGTCGCTCACATTTTGGTAGTTGACGTTCTACGATAACTTCGTATAGACGCTAGAGCGAATTTCGATTGATTTGTAGCAAAATATCATGGTGCTTACCCTAACGGAAGTTCCAAAATAAAGAAAAACCAGTAGAACGGCGGCAGAAACTGGATATATTTCTGATAATTCAGTGTTCTTCCACGCTCTTGCTACCGGATTACTCTCGGTCGCCATTTTGATTTAGAATGCGTTGCCATTGGATACGTAGTAAAGCCTCATGGTATGGTCACTCCATGTGTTTTGTCCATAACCATGACCATTAGGTACTGAATGAAATACTTTTGTGGGGAATTTGCAACCAGTAATAGGCATCTCATCACAATTTGTTTTACATAACTGGTAGGACTAATATTTATTCAAACAATCCTTAAAGTACTAATGTTCTTTTGTCTCTCTTGTATATTTCATTCCCTGTAAGTACATATCTTTTATTTAGATCGACTTTAAATAAAGTTTGATAAGATAACAACTCATTTTAAATACAAATTAGATACTTTCTACTAATAGTTTGCTTTTTATCTTGCCCCAAATTTATGATCTTTTATCATCCAACAAGTCAAAACATGATACAAGTATTACATGTGATTCATAGAAAATTAATTGATTCATGGGAAATTTCATACAATTGTTTGTATGCAAAATATGGGGCTCCTATGAAAATACATGCAGTTATATCCTAACATGCCTTGATTGGATATATAGGAGGTAGAGGAGGGTGAGGATGAAAGCAAGTGGGAGAAGTATGTGAGCACTGATGATGAAGATGTAAGTAATCTGGTCTCATTGTTAATCACTGGTTAAAATTAGTCAGCTCTGATATTTTATACTTTTTTATTATCTTACCCTGTTTGTGTAAGATTATGATAATCTTACACCCTTGCACTCTCCTGGGTGCAAGTTTACAAAAAGAAATTTGATTTTGTTAATCTGAAATTAAGAAAAAGGAAACACAAACTGCTGTTGACCACACCTTAGTTGCTATCCCTCAGGGTTATTTTTTTGCCAATGATCATGTTTTATTGGTGCCTCTCCATTTCTTTCCATAAAAAAGGAATGATATTAGACATGCCCCCCCCAATAATTGTTGCACAGCCCCCTTACCTTATTGTTACTGCCAATGAAAATAATTGCGAATGATAAAAAAACATTCTACTGTATAATCTGCACTATAATCATGGTTGGCAAGTATTATCAGTTTTCTTTGTCTTTCAGGCCCCAACATTTGCTACATATCTGAAAAATATGGCTGCTGACCCGTCTATTGGGCAACACTTAAAACAGGCAGGGCCAGTTAGCAAGATCACAGGTACATACAGTCAGTTGTGATATAATAGAAAGTTTGATTGCATTTGATATATCTATTAGGTATATAACATTACATCCACATCATAAGGTAACTGCCCTGAGGAATAGCTAAAATATAGTTCTAAAATTGTCCTTTTTTTTCTACTTTACCACATTCCAATTCATTCCTTTCCAAAGTGTCTGAAAATACCTGTTGGTGTCAGATTTCATATTTGAATTAGAGATTTCTAGGAACTAAAGATGTAAGAACCATGGAATTATAATGGTCATTTTTATCATTTTACTGTGTTGATTAGTAAACCCTTCATACGGTAGCGGTCACCTACACTGTTAGCAAATTATTTGCTCACAATACAGTACAAATGTCAAAATGTGTTTGAGTACTGCTTACATGGGCTTTAATTATCGGATTATGTCAAGTTAATTTGGACTTCCTTCCTTTTATGTCAAACTTCTATCAGCACGATTCAGAATGTTTTAACATTCTAGAATTTAGAAAGAAGAATGTCATTCGTTTGGCGGTCAAGTTAGGTTCTTGTCGTGTGCTAAGAAAAAAGCATATTAGTAGGCAGTCAATGATTGATGGTTAGAATTGATAGGAAAAATACCTCAGGCATTAGCCCCTGAAGTGCTGCAGTGCTATTATTAAAGTCTATGCACTAATCAGTCAGGCCAGTTCCATTACAATAAATATCGAACACACTATGTTTCCTGTCGAATGATTTATTTTTAAAAACAGTACCTGGTGATTCAAATTTGAAAGGGTGAAGTGCGTACAGCTTTACCCAAAATTGATGTCTAGTGCTTGTGCCGAATAAGCATCTTATTTAACATCTTATTATACTTCAATTTGCCTTGGTTTAGCTCCTCCTGCGAGCTATGTCCCTGTGCGCGCTTACATCTTTCAAATGTCGTAGGGCACTGTACATTTCCTGTGTGATGACAAGTCCAAACCAGATCAAGCTGGGGACGTTGGCGGTTGGATTTGTTTTGATAAGGTCGTATCCATCATCACTGTCTCTAGTAACTTGTCGAGTCAGGGATAAGATTAAGAGCAGACGAGAGAACAATATAAGCGCTTCTCTTTCCTACCGTGTTATTTTTAATAATGGGAAAGAAAGAAAACGCGCCGCTGGGGGTCGTTTACCAATTTACCGTTACCATCGTTTGAAAGATCGTAAGCGCACAGGGACATAGCTCGCTGGAGGAGCGAAACCAAGGCAAATACAACCAATTGAAGTGGGAATAAGAAGTTATTTGTATTCGGCACTAACAAGCATCAGACATCACTATGGAGTAAAGATGTCCAATAGCCTGTGTGCGAATAAGCCTTATAGTTTGGGAAATGCAAACACGACAGAGCTTTATGATTGGGTCAACTTTACGAGTCTAGCGTCCTTGTCTCAACTGTCCTGCAATTTTGTATATCTTATTGTTCATTCCAAACAAGATACCATTCATGTTTCTTGTCTCACCAGCGGAGCGAGACATGCCCTAGAATATTATAAGCAAGAAATGCCCTAGTGATATTAAAACGTCCAAGTTATTCATTATCCAAATCTTCTTTTCCATACAAAACACTACACTATCAACAAAACACTATCTCTGCCAGCCTAGCTTTTGCGAAATCAATTGACCAGTTTCAGTCAAGACATTGCTTTGCTGTCCATAACAGTATCTTATTGTTTATGTTACTTTTACAACAGAAAACCTAGAAGCATTGATAAAACAACTGGCTCCCACCATTCAGCCCCGACCAGCCGGCCAGCAAGGAGCGGCCATTCCTGCACTCCTCAATTCTGTCAAGAAAATGGCCTCGCATCTGAGGGATGTTTTGGCTGGAAAGTCAATTTTTGGGAAATAGTATAAAACAATTCGTTAAACATCCCTTTACTATATTTCAAATTGAATTTTACTTGAATACTATGTAAAATACTTAAAAAATCGAGAAATATCACATGTTGATTATTACCCCATAGCAACGCCCATAGCAACGCTTGTTTTGAAGTTTTGAGTAGAAATAATAGAGGATCGCTACATCCCCTGGGACCCGTCCCCCCTGTAAATGATTTTGTAGCTCTAAACAGAACTTCCGCTGGCTTTATTGTTTGCCTTTTCACAATAACTCGTGCTCAATTCAACCATCTAAACCATCGCTTCAATACGCTTTAAAATTTTGCTTCATCTTGACTTTTAAGTACTATTAAGTACTATTAAGTACTATTTACGCAAGCGTAAATTTCGAGAAAATCAACACACTGAATCGTCCTCTAAACAAGCAAAAAGCAACAGCATCGATGCTGATGTGAGAGCGGGGAATGAGACCACGATTGAAGCTGGCCTATCGTCATATCAACTCAATGAATCTGCCTCTTCTAAGAAGATCAAGGGAACTTTGAGAAAGGGCGAAGACCCGTCAAGAAACCTCAATGGTTATCGACTGATAGACATGGAGATATTAGGTGATGTCTTTCGTTTGCTTGTTTGCAATGACTGTGGCGAGCAAAATATTGTCTTGGCGGAAGAGCCTATTAACCAACATGGCTGTGCCTCGTCTCTTCGATTGTTGTGCTTGAGCTGTGGATGGAAGCATAACTTCTTTACCTCCAAAAAGGCATCCAAGTTCTTCGAAGTGAATAGGCGACTTGTGTACGGCATGAGGGCGATTGGGCAAGGACAAGCCTCAGCAAAGCTATTTTGTGGCATTATGAACATGCCACCTCCCCCTAAGGCTAAAGTTTACAACTGCCACAATAAAGCTTTGTTGAAAGCATCAAAAGCTGTTGCTGAGGAATCTATATCTGTAGCCGGTCAGGAAGTCCACCAGCTAAAAAGTACCAGTAATAGTGACTTTGCTAACTGTCCTGTCTCTTGTGATGGAACATGGCAAAGAAGAGGCTATTCTTTATTGAATGGGTGCGTAACGGTGCTCTCCACCGACACTGGTAAGTGTCTTGCCTTTGAGGTGCTGTCAAAGGTATGCCATGGCTGCCAAAAGCACAAATCCAGCAACGATCCTCAAACAGAACTAGAGTGGCAATCAATGCATGCTAAGAATTGCAAGGCAAATTTCAAAGGGTCAGCACCTGCTATGGAAACGGAGGGAGTGAAGCGTGTGTTCGAGAGAAGTGAGGAACTTCACAAGTTACGTTTCAACGAATACTTTGGAGATGGAGACAGTAAGGGCTTCAATGTAGTGGAGAAAATCTATGAAGCTAGTGGAGTGAGGGTGGTTAAGAAAGAATGTGTTGGCCATGTGCAAAAGCGTGTCGGCACAGCCCTCAGGAAACTAAAAGAGAAGAAAGGCTTGGGTGGTAGAGGCAAACTCACAGATGCCATGATAGATCGGCTGCAGAACTATTATGGGATTGCCATCAGAAATAATATTGGCAATCTTGGAAGTATGAGAAAGGCAATCCATGCTAGTCTGATGCATTGTGCATCTTCAAAGCAGGAGAACTTACATGTTTACTGCCTTGATGGGCCTGACAGCTGGTGTCGCTTCAAAAAGGATATTGCAAACAAAACCCAGCTATTCAAGCATGGTCCTGGACTGCCAAAAGAGATAATCAAGGAGGTCAAGCCAATATTCCAGGGGTTAAGCCAGAATAATCTCCTGGAAAAATGCCTGGGCGGAAAGACCCAAAACCAAAATGAGTCGTTAAATGGGATGATTTGGGAAAGTGCCTAAAGCAGTGTTTGTTGGGGCTGAAGTGCTGAAACTTGGGGTGTGTGATGCAGTTGCCCACTTCAATGTTGGCAGTAAAGCAACACTCCAAGTTCTCACCAAGTGTGGAATACAGCCTGGGGAATATTGCAGCAAGGCAATGTGGATGGGAAATGAGCTAAGAGTGAAAATAGCAGACTTTCAAGGACGAATTGTTTCCAAAAAGTGTAAAAAAATACTGCCAGCTCGAAGAAAACAAGAGGGATCAGGCACAAGAGAAGGAAGGGGTCCTATATTGCACAGAAGCATTTTGAGCTTTTGTATACAGCTTATTTATGTGTATTTGATGTGTGGGAGTAAATAAAGATGGTTTCTGGACGAGTATTAGAGCTCTGCTTCCTATTTTTTCTGTTGCCTATCTTTAAAGTCATTTTTCTAAAATTGCTAAAATTGACCAATTGCGATAATTGTTCACATGATATCTCTTAGAGATTTTGACCAAATACCATCAAACTTTTAGAGTTACAGTATTATAAGATTCTACAGGATGCAAAGCTAAAAAAAAATCAGTTTTTATTATTATTGAAAAATTCTATCATTTTTCATATTTTCAGTTGATCTTTTTTTTCTACTGCAAAAAGCTAAATAAAAAGGCTAAAACCGGTTTTTTAGCTTTGCACCCTGGAGGATCTTATTGGCAACAAATTATGCCTGTTTCCAGTGATCTGTGACTAATCAAACTTGAGCTATCCGGTGCAAGAGTAGGAGCACTTTTTTACCATCTTTTCGCTGGTTAATGATTAACCAAGAGACCATGTGATCCCTAATTAGGAAATTTAGAGTCGGGTCATGATGAGTGTAAACATGGTATAAGCTGTTTAGGGTAATAATGTAATACGAAAAAAATATCTGTAAGGTATAAGACCACCTTAAGACAGATTTACTTCGGAAACCATGCTTCTGTCGTGTCCTGTGGATCTCGAAGGAGAGCGATTGAATTGAACGCGCTAAAGGAATCAAACGTGAACCAAACAAAGCCACGTATTGAGCGATGGCGCTTGTTTCTTGTTTAAAACCACTTCGGAAGCTATTTAGCCTTCCCTGATTATTTGCAGGGTGTTCTAGTACAATTTGTAGGTTCACATTTTGATCTGGCGTGACCTTGCATACTCTTGAACCCTCGGGTGCACAGCGACCTTTTATTCAAGCGAGCACAATAGATATAGTTATCATGGAAAATGAAACATACAAAAAAAATCAATACCCCTATTTCTGCTGCAGAAAAGATGAGGAGGTGGAGAGAAGAGAGGAATGCCAAAAAAGATAGTGGCAGACAAGAAGCATCGTGACATTAATATTAAAATGGTTCTAGAGCGCAGAAAATTAAAGACAAGATTGAAGCACATAATGCGGAGATCTCAGCCGAAAGATCATGGAACCGCAACCAGTAAAAGCTAAGTCAAGAAGATGTACAAGAGAGAAAGGAAAAGATACGCAAACAAACGCGAGAAAGAGTGAGGCGGCTAAGAAAGAAGCAAAAAGAAGAATTGCGAAATTCCGGAATTCTTAATGCTGCACATTCCAAAGCAAGTACGTCATCTACCACACCTGCTTTCAAAA
This sequence comes from Nematostella vectensis, assembly GCF_932526225.1. NCBI lineage: Eukaryota > Metazoa > Cnidaria > Anthozoa > Actiniaria > Edwardsiidae > Nematostella > Nematostella vectensis. Next base: position 17,149,969 of record NC_064040.1, on the reverse strand, counting down.
TTAGAACGGCAAAATCACGAGCCATGAAGAAAACCGTCCAAGCCCTCACAAAAACACCGAAAAAAAGACAGAGCTTTTGGAGTCAATTACTTTAAGTCTCAACACACGGAAAATTTTGTGAAGAAAAGAAGTAGTGAAAACGCCCGAAAAAATGAAAGTAACAGTAGCATTACGCAGGCTAGCAGCAGATATCGCCAAGGGAGTTAGCCATGTAAAAAACAGTGGTTCAAATGAAAATAGAGCTGCTTTTTCTGCACTCAAAAACTTAGCTTTCGGTGAGAATGTTAAAAAATGTGTCACTTTGGGGTGACTGGTTATTTTGTTGAAATTTCCCCATGTTACACTAATGTACATGATGATTGTGCTACAGGTCAGTCTGTTTTGAGGCTATAAAAACAATTTTCTGAAACAAAATGATAATGAAAATGTTATTCTGATAAAAAAGCTGAAAAAAAGTTACAATACTGTATGGGTGCCAGATAGTGAAATGTCACTTTGCCTGGGGTAAGATGGAGGGCCAGTTTATAAACAGCTATGTCACCTCATGTTTTTTTAACCACGTTATGTTTTTTACCCAAGTAACCAGTGTGCTCGAGTGTTATTATAATGTATGATGAATTCAGTATCACAATAATATAAATGTTGTCCATCATCAGTTATGGTATTCTGAAATTTTTCATCTTCATTACTTATTTATATTTTGTATTTGTTGAAGAGTAAGAGGGTTTCAAGACTGGCAGACCTAACCGTGAACACACAAGTCAAGGAGAAGCTTGCAATGGTGGAGCCTTTGACCAAATCCGAGACTGGCAGAACGATAAGGGATATATAAACATGCCTTTCTGCTAAGGTTAAAATAATAACAGACTCACACCTACAGGCATGAGCCAAAGCACATATGGAGAAATTATTATGAAATTATTAAGAAATTATTATGTCAGTTATATGAAAATTGTTAATACAATGAAGGTTATTTCATATAATTCTACTTCTACTAATGTCCAACCATTGTATTATATCACGAAAAGGTGAGCAGAAGTATTAATTTATCGTTTGAAATAATAGAAACTTAATGAATTGTTTTAAAATATTAAAACTCATTTTCTATGGTGATTTCAGTAGAGGGAATGCAAAGTTCTTTGGCCGATGGGCCTTTAAACATTGTTTTAAACAACAGAAAAGAAAATAATTTAAAGAGTGATAATTTCTACCACTGAATAAAAACCTAGAATTTCTTTAAAAAAGTTATACTTTTTGCTAATTTTATCAATGTTGACAAAGCCTTTTCGTATGGAGCTGCTTATAGGTGATTGACCTATAAGCACCCTGTAATCTATAAGGTACATCATTTGAATTTTAAAAAGATATCAATGTGATATTGTTACATTTTTTTAACTTTAATTTTTACATATTTTAATTTGCATATGGCAAACTAAAGAAGAGAATGTACAATAATAAGTGCGAGAGGAAGAGAAAAGCAGAGGATATGTCAAACTACAAAGACCTTTCCATAGAAAGTGACATAAGAGAGCATGCAGTGGAGTTGGTGGAGTCCAGCAAAAAAAAAACTGAATAAAAGAGCTGTGAGGGAGCTCCAAGCCTTGATATTTTAGATGCCCAGGGTATCATTGCAGACCTTAGGGGAAAAAAATGTAGTTGCAGGCATAATAAAGAAGTCCCCTTACTTGTCCAAGAAGGAAACTGTGAGTAGTCCTAACAACAACCTGACCCCAACAATATTCCGAGACTTAAAAGAAATTAAACATAGCTAAAACGGTTAAAAATAAAACAATTAAAACAATTTCTAGGAAACCTTGTGCAAATAGCTAACCTTACAAGCTTAATTCCAAATAGTAATCTATTACAAAATTCATTATGAAACCATCGGAATGAGAGTTTAATGTGACAATTGCAGGGGTTACTGCAATAAATTTGCTAATCTGATATTGAACTTAATTTCCAGATATCACTCATACATTATTAAGTCATTTAATGCGCCATGTCATCTCCAATTTAGTAGGGGATTCCAATTTTTTGGATCCCCCAATATATTATGGTTTGCTGAGGCAAGATTTTAACTTTGAACTCTTTTTTGTTTTGAGGCCTGGCATAGGAGGGAAAGAAACAATAATTTCAATAGAAACAAAATATCAAGAATGGAGAATCGTTGGCCTTTTAAACAATTTATTTCATTGTTTAAAAAGATTAATTTTAAGAGTAGTGCAATAAATGGACAAGTTTGAGAAAGAGAAGAAAAAACATACCAAAGATAGCACATTAGCACCTGGACAAAGCCCTTAGTACCATGGGGTACACTGGTAAGGACTGCCTGCCAGGTGTCTTCCCATCCTCGTTCCCAGGGTCTTCCTCTCATATAAGAGGGGCTTCCCAGAATGCGAACAAGAGCCTCAACATGCTGGCTTGGGCAGGGTGCCCTAATCACAAATACAATGGTTACAAAGTAATAAGATGTGCCATTGCTGCTGCTGTCTGCCACTTCCATTCAAAAGCCAGCAGCAGAGAAAATGTAATGAGAAGACTTTGTGTTCCTGTAGGTCATACTAAAAGGGCATCTTTTGAGAAGGGCTGCAAGCAGGTCCTGAAAATGTGACCAATCAGTGACTGAGAATGCAAAGAAGAAAAGGGTTGAGGCTAGACTCAAAGCCCAGCATGAAGACGACTTGAGACATCAAGAGTAACTTATGTGGCAGGAGGTAAATTGATTGTAGAGTATTAGAAGCTGGCATTTTACAGATTCCTTTTCTTAATTCCTCAAAAAAACAGTTGATGACCTTGATACAGAAGATCGATGAACGTGAGGTACAATCCATCTTGAAACTATCTCTACCAAAGATCACGGCAAAATTAATCGATGAAACCGATAATCAATGAAAATCGATATCAATCGAAATAAATCGATTAATATTGGAAATCGATGGTTAATCGATTATCTGCAATTTTTTTACCTTTCATTGATTAGTAATCCATGATGGTACCATGATTGATTAATATCAATTTTAATTGACTTTCATTAAATATGATCTGAATAATCGCAAAGAACAAAAAAAGAGTACAAATGTATCATTTATTTAGTATACGTTCATTGAAGGCCCTTAATGATACCTTTTTGAAATGGGCAGCAACAGAGTTGTTATCCTTTTTAAAATAGCTCATTAAAAAACATAATTACTATAACATTTCAATCGATATATAAGCCCCATGGCATCAAGTGTTTACATTGTTCTTCTAGTTATATGCACACACAAAAACATTTCTTCTTTGTCTCGCCACACCCCAAAATTCAATGCTAGCTAGTAACTTATGATGGTGGATGCTGGTGCAGATGCTGGATGCAGATGCTGGTTAAGTTGTCCTAGAAATACTCGACTTATGTTTGCTATGGCGTAAGTGGTTTCAGAATCAGAGACAGTGGGAAAAGAGCCAGGAGTATAAGCCAGGAGATCTTGGAGGAGAGTCATCCCTAGTGCCTGCAGAGAGGGGAAGCGCCGGGGCATCAGCCGGCAATTGATGATGTATATTTTAGGTTATATTTCAATAAACAAATACTTTGAACCTCGCTGAGAGTTTTTTTTTTTCGCAATTGTTTTTGCCAGTTATTTATCTGTAAATCAAATCTCCAGCCAAGCCAAAAAAGAGAAAGCGACAGCCAGCCAGCAAAAGATCTGAAGAGGTATACATTGTTGTTGCAATATTACGCTTCAATAAAAAAAAGAGGAATAGTAAAAAAGGTTAAGAGGTATTGATTATATTGCAATGTTATCTAATGGAATATTTTCTATTTTAGGCGACTGTTGTAAGGCGCACTAAGACATTGGCCCCGCCACGGGAAGAATTTCCAAACGTAGACTCGACGTCAAATGATGTTGATCCGCCTGTTAACCCCTCATCCACCATCGTCAGTCCGCCTGTCATTCCGTCCACCATCTTCGACCAGCATGCTCCAGCCGCATCCCACATTGGGTTCGCCGAGCCCCAGGAGACAGAGCCATAGCTTTATAACCTTGATATACCTGACCTACCAGAACTACCAGAGCTACAAAGTGAGACAAAAAGTTTCAAGGAGCTGAAGGAAAATCAGTTAAGAATACTAGCTAACCAAGAACTTCTCATAGCTCAAAATAGATCGTTTTTTAGAAGGAGTTTTCAGTCTACCCCGGCTTCATCTTTCACAACACCAGCACATCCTACAACACCAGCACATCCTACAACACCTTCACTACCTGCAACACCATATCCTCCTACAGCACCTTTTCCACTTGCAACACCCTTATCATCTATACTTGCATCAGCACCTTTATCACCGACAACACTAGAAGAATCTCAAACTCAACAAGCAGACAGTATACCTACAGGCCCACTGTTGCAGGGCAAGCTTTTCCGTATTAAGATTAGGCCATGCTCGAGAAAGAATTTTGCTGTTAAATTATTAAAGGAATTGTTTACTGAAGAAGAAATTAAGGAGAGGAACATTTTAGGGATTAAGGGGAAGGAACATGTAGATCCGGTACGGGTGAAGCTTATAACGGAGACAGTTTTTAGGATCTTTCCAACTGCACCAGCAGAAATGGGTAAGACATGGACTGAATGTCGTAAGGCCTTGGATGAATACTTGAGGCGGCCAGTAAAAAGATCGTTGAGAATGGACTGAAAAGTAGGACTAGGATCCAGCTAATAAGTGTAGTAAACACGAATGTGCTTTAGTCTCTAGTTTGTAAAATTTATTGTATAAGCTAATTGTATAGTGTATTTCTATGAAAAAAACACAATATTAAAGCTCATTGTGCGTCAAAGTTATTTTACTAATACCAAGACATCGATTTTTCGTTATTTACATTTTCTTGCTTACATTAAAAAGAGAAGCTACCCCTGTCAAAGTTTAAAACAGCATGTAGTGCCAGACTAGCTGGCGAGACTTTGTATACAGTGACAAGACGTGTCACGGCACGTTTGTTTGTTATCATAAAACTTGCACACACACAAATTCGCACATCTCAAAAATTAGACGAAGATACTTTGTTTGACTCAGAAGCTTATAAAAAAACAGAGTGAAAGCAATCTTTTTGTAGACGTAAAAATGCAAGGGATTTCGGATGGCGATTCAGTAGGGCACCAACGATAGTCCGACACGGGATTCGGAACTATTTTGTTGTTTGACAACAACCCACAGTAAGAGATCGTAACCGGCACGCAATCGTCAGGTGAATTCAACACAACTTTCGCATTTTATTCCTTCATTAAATGAAGAACCCCTCTCCTATGTAACTGATGTCAAATTTCTTCGTGAAATGTATAGACTAGGAATTTCATAGTTATTCCTGTTCAATACTCAATAAACAACATACGCTTTATTTCTTCAATACAACGTGAAACTCCTAGTAACTTATACCACAAAAAAGATAAGAGATTCAAAGCGATTTTAGAAGCGCGGCTCAACACAGTTAGAGTAATAGGCTTCAGTATTTTTTTTTTGTAGTTTGAACATACATAAAAACACAAGTTCCACATACAAACTTCGCACTTTTCCTTCTAATCAATACAAAAACGCTTTCTATTTTTAAGTTCGCTTGCTTTAACTAAGCCCAAATTAGAAATAAAGTTTGAATCAATTATTTATTTGCCGATATAAATAAAACAAAAGTTGTATCTGGCATTAATTCACATATTATACACGACCAGACCTCCCAAGTGACCCGCATCTGGCGGGTCAGACCCGCAAATTAACCACCAAACCCGCGGACCCGCCAGCATAATAAAAAACCCGCTTATGTGAAAAATTTTTTGATGAAATCTTTTTCCCTCCGTGACACGGTGTTACCGTGTATATCAATCGAACGAAACCGCAAACAGCTGTTCCAGAATAATTTTAGCAAAACGAAAACGTCACTGAGACCCTCTTGTATCAAGCCGTTTGATTGGCTAATGTCAGAAGGACTGTCGCTAAGAGGCACTGTGGCTAATGAAGAGTCAGAGCCAACCAGGAAAGCTTTTTTAAATGCTGTATTTGGCGGAAACACATTGCTTTGTAACTTGTTTACGCTAGTTTCACACATGTGTTTAGTCTCTTAATATTTGACGTTCTTTCCCAATTTTCCACAACTTCATAAGTCTAGAATCTGTTAATATAAAGTTGATAACTAAAGTTGACAATGTCTGATAGAATAAAAGAAGGGTCAAGTAGATCCAGTGTCAGTAGTGAGTGCGATCGTGATGTAGACTTTGAGGTTATTGACTCCGACATTGCTGAAATTGAAGATAATGATTATGCTGACCCTAGTAAATCACCACCGAAGAAGAAAAAAAGGTTGCATTCCAAAACGGTTTTTAATCGCGAATGGTCACGGCTGTTTCCTTGTATCCAGAGTGTGAAAGGCCAGCCACATAAAGCACACTGCACGGTTAGTATAATAACATACAGGCGGCAGTAGTAAACATAGAATCTACTATTTACTCTAGATCTATTACAATGTCAATTATGGTCAGGTCTGTTATAGGCCTGTCAGAGTGTCAAAGCATATATCTACATGTAGATCTATATATATCTTAAATTTATAATTTATAAATAAACATTTATGTTTATAGACCTGCAAAAGTAGATCTAATATTATACAGAAATATACAACATGTAAAATAAAAAATCCAGTACAATATTTCTATAGACAGGTCTTTTGAAGTGAAATAATTGCTATATGTCTTTACATAATATTTATGCAAATCAGTGATAAAACTCTGAATCTACACTGAAGATGCAAGCTCTTTCATTATGAACATTAAGTGTAAAAGTGATATTATAATATGTGGAATATATTTTTCAAACAGGGACATTCACAGGTAGAAAGAAAGGTTTTTTTTTTTTGCTATTTCTGTGTCAAGAATTTCTTTCTGTATTTTTCTCATTTTATAAATATATAATAATATGTACCTAATATGGGAGTAAGTATTGGTCCAGCAGGATATTCATTGTAAATATGTGGTTATTGGGTTATTTACAATTACATATATTCTTTCATCTTATTTTTTCTTTAACTTGCTTATAAAGGTGATGGGAAAACTGGTTTTAATGTAGAAGGTGTGAGATAGTAGAATCCTTAGAGCTTATTTATTTCTCTCATCTGAACTTATTCAGAAACTGTCAGGCATTTAGATATATCTGGTGTTTGTCAGACGATTTTTAAAAGTGTTGATATTGAAAGTAACTGAATATTTTTTGACAATACATAAATATGATAAATAGTAATTTATTACAATAAATTAATTCATACACTTTATGATTATACATTCAGTTATAGTTTTAATAATTACACAGACTGAGTAACTATAAGTTGCATGAAAATATATATATGTACATGTATACTAGGCGTATATAAAATTTTATATAATATTAAAAACATAATTTTATAACTGAATCACTTCAGGTGATTATCATATATAGCATGTCTTTTACTCATACATATTATTATTACAGGTGTGTGATGCAAGTTTCTCTGTCTGCCACCAGGGAAAGAGGGATGTGGATCGCCATCTTGCAGGGACAGACCATAAGCGTGCTTCAAAAACAACCTCAGAACAAAAGTCAGTAAAGTCATTCTTTGTGGCCGACAAGCAAAAAGATGCTGTAACAAACGCAGAGGTACTCTACACAGGGTACATACTAGAGCACAATCTGCCATTTGAGTCAATTGCACATGCTGGAGAGTTGTTTAGAAAGATGTTTCCAGACAGTGAAATTGCCAAAAAGTATGGTTGTGCTCCAACGAAAACAGCTGCCATTGTAAACTATGCCCTGGCTCCTGAAATGTTGGACCCTGTGGTACAGTACATCAAGACACAGCCATTCAGCTTGGCTATTGATGGCAGCAGTGACACAGGAACAGCAAGCATGTATCCTCTTGTGGTGCGCATATATGATGTAAATCGAGGTGAAGTGGCATCTCAGTTCTGGCATATGTGCCTGATATCTGACTGTACTGCTCAAGGTATTTTCAATTCTGTCAGTGATGTATTTCGAGATTATGAGGTTCCATGGGAAAATGTGATTGGACTTAGTCTTGACAATGCCTCTGTCAACATGGGCAAGCACAATGGCCTGTACAGACATTTTGAAAGAAAAAATGCAAGTGTTTACACTTTTGGATGCCCATGCCACATTGTGCACAACACAGCCAGCTATGGAGCCAAGGCATATGCGGAGGCTGCAGGGTTTGACCTTGGTGATTTCTTGGTGGACATCTACTATTACTTCGACAACAGCACCAAGCGTCAGGCCTCCCTGAAAGATTTTTGTGACTTCTGTGACCAAGATTACAGGAAGATCCTGAAATATGGGGCCACACGGTGGTTAAGCAGGGAGTTGTGCGTATCCCGGGTGCTAAAACAGTACCCTAGCCTGCAGAGTTATTTTGCTAGTCAGCCCGAATTAAGATCAGACAAGCGATTGTGTAGGCTGAGGGAATACTTTGCTGACCCTAAAACAGAGATTCATCTCATGTTTTTTCAGTCAATTCTGCCAGTCTTCAGTGAGCTCAACAAGCAGTTGCAGGGGGAAGAACCTCAGATTCACTGCTTGCGGCAAGGCTTATCCGATTTCCTGCAAAAGCTCCTTGGAAGGTGCATGCTGGCAACATCGTACAAGGACAAGGACCTGGATGATAGAGCTAGCATGAACTTTGAGAATGAAGACTTATTCCTATCACTAAAAGATAGGAATTTCATGTTGTTTCTAATTTAGTTTTTGTGACCTTGTAACTTTTACACATTTTAAACTCGGGTCCGCCGTAATTGGCCTAGCTGTGGCGGATACCCTGCCCTTTCGTTATTGTATGTATTTATGTTCTGTTTCTCATGTATAACGTATTATGTATGTGTATTTTTTTTTTCTCCGTGGGCAAAGTCAATTAAAGATTAAAAGATGTCATGATTGGCTTCACCACAAGGACTACCATGCAGAAGCATAATCTTTTGCCAGAAGAGGAGAAGAAACTTGCACAAGATTGTCGAAAATTCATGACAGCTTCATTACAGTATGCATGCAAAAATTTTCCATTGAAAGATCCTTTGCTCAAACATGCTGAGTTTCTGAACTTTCATGAACGTGCAAACCAAACATTTGACAGTGTTCAATTTTTCATTTCTAAATTTCCCACACTGGAAGCTGCCATGGAAGGAAAAATGGATGCTCTGTATTATTGAGTTTTGTGCGTATCAGGCTCTGGGCAATGACAGTCAGCTTTCTGATCTTTCACGTATCGATCACATATGGATGTATCTGGGAAAAATGGAGGGCAAAAATGGCCTCAGGTTTGGTCTGCTGGCACAAGTGGCACAGTATGTCCTTGTTCTGCCTCACAGCAATGCTGCTGAAGAGCGTATTTTTTCAACTGTTGAGAAAAATAAAACTAAATATAGAGGCAGCTTGTCAAATACAACAACACTGCCCTCCATCCTTACTTGCAAGACCAATTATTTCAACCACACCCATTGCTATAAGTTTAAGCCAACTAAATCTGTGCTTCAGAAGGCAAAAAAAGCTGCCACAACCTACAATGCTGACCATAGCAGTACTTCTAAGTTAAATTTTATGAGAACTGGTTTATTTGTTAATTTGACTGTTCATCTAGGTCTATAAACTGCATATTTTTAGGTATTCATCTATTACAAAACTGTACAGTCATGTATATATGTATGTGTAAAATACTATATAATTATAATATTATGAGTCAATTCAGTACCTTTAACAATCTCTAGATTAAATGCTCAGAACAAGAATTAGTTTGACATCTACATGTAATTTTATATAAAATAAATATATTATATATCCTGGCAGATGTAGACTTGAGATTACAGTACACAAATTTGTACACAAATTTGTGTACTTATTATTGTGTTGAAGTAGACTGCTGAAATAATGATTTTGTGAAATTTTCAAAAGTAATATATTTTATTATAATTCAGTTATTATAGATAAAATATTGATTTTAAGTATTATCAGTTCAAATAACTACTGTTATATATATATAAATATATATATCTTTAAAATTCATATAAATATTCTAAAGAATCTAAATATTTCATGGACGCTTTAATTTTTTTGTTTTTTAAAATTACATATCATATATGGATCTATTGTAAACTTGTTAATAAACTGTATTTTGGCACATATGACATCTTATGATTTTGCCTTTCAGAATGCATCAGAAGTCATGATACCCACTCCCACACCCTCCCCGCGCTCCGCGCACCTCTGGCGCAAAGCGCCAGAGGTGCTGCTCCGCGCCTCGCCGGCTACGCCGTCGAGCTCGGCTGCTTCGCAGCCCAGCTACCGCTCCGATGTGACCAGCACAGCCTTTTATAAAACTTGGGACCTATGCACGACTCATCAAACGTTGAATTTTTTTTCTTCTAAACGTTGTGTGAGAAATAACAATGAGGTGTAGCTCCTAATATTCTCAAGGGATTTGGTAGAAGTTAATGAGGCAAACAGGTGCGTGTAGCTTGGTGTGCATAGTCCACACAAGGTGTGTGGAGTTTGAGTGTATAAATCTAATTACACTCAAACTACACGCAAAAAACGCACAAAAACGAGCACAAAATGTTAGATTTCCTCCAGGCTGTACTGTATCTTTTGGCGGCCCCAGCCCGATGACAGATATCAGGCTACTATCAAATAACATAGACAATGGGTTCATACATTGAAACGGACCTGAATTTTCACTAGTAAACGGACTCCCACGGAAAATGATACATTTTATGGGGATCTATTTACGAGCCATCCTCTGCTGGCAAGATACGACAGTAACAAGGTCAACAAGGTGTCAAAAGCTTAGGCCATCCTGGGTTGATTACACAAGACCATCAATGCACTTGAGTCAAGGGACAAATCCGAGAGCACAAGGCTTGGAACCACTGACATAGACAGTTTTGGGCTGGAAAAAAGGTCCTAGTAAAACTAAGCCAATTACATTTTATTGTTGGATTATAATAATGCCAAGTTAAACACTTAATCAAGCACATAAGCAAAAGGCCTTTCTGATTATACAGATTATAACAGCAGAGATTAGCTGCAATGAAACATGTCGCTGGTCCTTTTCCAGGCTTCGCTGGCCCACCCCCTTTCCCTTTGACGGACCCTTTTGGATCCTTGAATAAAAGAATGAATGCCATTTATAATGTGTCTCCCTGCACACAAGCGTCAGAGTAAACACATAATTCGAGCCGAGCTTGCGTGGCAAGATGAGTGAGGAGAGCGGCCTGCTATGATCTCTGTCGACAATACGAGCAAAACATTAAAAAGCATTTCAACAAATCATAGCTCCACTAATGACTATCAACAATTGCAATGACAGTCATTCAGTAAACATATTTTTTGATAAAAGAATGAATGCCATTTATAATGTGTCTCCCTGCACACAAGCGTCAGAGTAAACACATAATTCGAGCCGAGCTTGCGTGGCAAGATGAGTGAGGAGAGCGGCCTGCTATGATCTCTGTCGACAATACGAGCAAAACATTAAAAAGCATTTCAACAAATCATAGCTCCACTAATGACTATCAACAATTGCAATGACAGTCATTCAGTAAACATATTTTTTGATACAGAAACTCACATTATGAACATTTGTTGGCCCCGGAGAATGTTAAGAAAAAATATCGAAGCCAGGGTAGTCAATCGATGACAGCCGATGATAATTGATGAAATTGATAAAATTAAGGACTATCTAGAGCATTGTTTGGAGTCCCTGTGGAAGGACTGGGACTAGCCCAGTCAGAACTCATTGTAGTTCTTTATCATTCCGTTCGTTCATGTAATAAAACATCATTGCAAACAGGAAAAAGAAGCACTCTTATCTATGATAAAGAACTACCTACCTCCCAAAGACATTGAGGAACTCAGATACAGGATAACCAAGCAGAAAAGACGCAGAAACAGCCCACAACAACAGCAAAACGTCAACACGAAAATACGGCCGCCATCTTGGATTTCACTGAAGCTCCAACTACAAACCAAACAAGCCTTTTAAAAGCCAAGAAACCATGCCAAAATTCAAATGCCCCTTCCCAGGCTGTGAATATGAAACTGAAGATGTCAAAGATGAACTAGCAGCAGTTTTAATCTCAGTTCATTCCAATGGAACCCACATAACCAACCAAACCCCAAGCACCCCCAATCAAACAGCAAAAGTGGAGAAGGTCCGACGGCCCACAGTTTCCAGCACCGGAACGAGTGAGGAATGGTCTTATTTTATGACTAGATGGCAAGACTACGTCGAAGCCACAAAGATAACAGGAAAAGACAAGACTATCCAGCTTCTGGAGTGCTGTGATGAACATCTTCCAAAGACCTCACACGAAACGCAGGGGGGTCCCTAACAAACAAAAGTACAGCAGAAGTCCTAGAGGCCATAAAGAAACTGGCTGTGCGTGAGGAGAATGCCATGGTGGCCAGAGTACAACTTCACAACATGCGACAGGACAGAGATGAGCCCATCCGAAGTTTCTGCGCACGACTACGTGGCCAGGCAAGCATTTGCAAATTTCTCATCACCTGCCCCGGCTGCAACACAGAGGTCAACTACACAGAGAACATACTCCGTGACGTTGTCACCCGCGGTCTGGCCGATGAGGAAATCCAGCTCGACCTCCTTGGTGAAAAAGATCAAGAAATGTCACTCGAGGATGTCCTAAAATTCATTGAGGCAAAGGAGTCGGGGAAACGGTCAGCGGGGCGACTACTACAAACACAAGGCGCCGAGGCCATTCGAAGCCAATATCGCAACATGAAGCAAAGCGAACACAAAAATCGTAAATCCTCAGACCAACATGGTACGGGAACCTGCAATTACTGTGGCAAACAGGGCCACGGTGTCAAGGCCCCACCCAAGATCAGGAAACAGGAATGTCCCGCATATGGAACCACCTGCCAGTTATGTGGTCGTGCGAACCATGTCGCAATCATGTGCCAAAACAAAGACAAACCACTTGGCCAAAGCCCCCACCACGTGACCGATGCAGGAAAACACACAGAAAACGCAGTCTTCGATGCCCTCTGCAGTGTGAACAGCTCCAGCGATGATCATGCCATCCACGGCATCTCCCTGGACCATCACCTCTACGACAACCTTAGCAATCGCTGGATTCGTAGTGCATCACAGCCACAACCCTACATCTCGCTTACCGCCACCATACAGCCAGACGACTACACCGCCCTCGGTTTTCACCCAGTGACTAACAAGCCAAAATCAGCCCAACTACCCGCCATGGCAGACACCGGGTGCCAAAGTTGCCTCGCCAGCTTGAGTGTCATCCGCCGCTTCGGGCTAAATGAAGCAGATCTCATACCAGTAACTACACGCATGCATGCAGCCAACGGCACTGGCATCCCAATACTTGGAGCCGTAATCCTACGCCTGACAGGCAATAACCAGCCTGGATTGGAAGCCAAAACAAGGCAGATCGTCTACGTCACCAATGAATCTGACCGCCTGTTCCTAAGTCGGGAAGCATGCAAAGACCTCGGGATTATCTCAGAGAGCTTTCCTACGGTTGGGGAAAGCCTATATCACCCAACCAGCGACAGCGCCGCCATCTCGTCCAACAAGGGGAACACAATGGACACACCAGACAACTCATGCACCTGCCCACGACGCCAGATGCCCCCACCTAAGCCAACGGAGCCACCATTCCCTGCAACAGAAGACAACAGAGCAAACCTACAGGAATGGCTCCTCGATTATTATAAGTCCAGCACATTCAACACCTGCGAACACCAACAACTTCCCCTAATGGATGGCATACCAATGAGACTCATGGTCGACCCCGAAGCCGAACCCGTCGCCCATCACACCCCCATACCGGTACCCCTCCACTGGCAGGAGGAGGTGAAGGCCGACCTAGACCAAGACGTGGCACTCGGCGTTCTTGAGCCTGTCCCAGTCGGCGAACCAGTCACATGGTGTCACCGCATGGTAGTCTGTGCTAAGAAAAATGGAAAGCCCCGCCGGACCGTTGACTTCCAATCACTCAACCTCCATGCCACACGCGAGACCCATCACACCCAGAGCCCATTCCACCAGGCACGCTCAATACCTTACAACACGAAGAAAACAGTCTTTGACTGCTGGAATGGATACCACAGTGTGCCACTACACCAGGATGACCGCCACCTCACCACATTCATAACCCCCTGGGGAAGATACCGCTATAAGACAGCTCCCCAGGGATACATCGCCTCCGGTGATGGGTACTCCCGACGGTTCGATGAGATTGTCTCCCACGTGCCAAACAAGACAAAGTGTATCGACGACACTCTCCTATGGGCGGACGACATCAACAGCAGCTTCCACCAGGCAGTCAATTGGCTTGACCTCTGTGGTCGACATGGCATCACACTCAATCCAGACAAGTTTGTCTTCGCAGCTGACACTGTCGAGTTTGCCGGGTTTGAAATTACACGTAACAGCGTACGCCCTTGCCAGAAATACCTGGATGCTATCCGAAAATTCCCCACACCTGTTAACGTCACCGACATGCGGTCGTGGTTCGGACTGATCAATCAGGTATCATATGCCTTCGCTGCAACCGAACGCATGCTGCCATTCCGAGCATCACTCAAGCCTGGCACCCAGTTCACCTGGACCAAAGAGCTTGACCAGCTATTCGAAGAATCCAAGTCTATAATCATCAGAGAAATCGAGGACGGCGTCCGCATCTTTGACAAATCAAAGCCTACATGTCTAGCAACTGACTGGTCCAAAACTGGCATCGGCTTTTGGCTACTTCAAAAACACTGCAAATGCCCCTCCACGGCCCCATTCTGTTGTCGCAGTGGATGGAAAGTGACATTAGTAGGCAGTCGCTTCACTCACGCAGCAGAATCACGCTACGCCCCAATCGAAGGTGAGGCTTTGGCTGTGGCCGATGCTCTGGACAAGGCTCGCTTCTTCGTCCTAGGCTGTAGCAACCTAATTGTCGCCGTTGATCACAAACCCCTATTGAAGGTATTTGGTGTTCGGTCCCTTGATGAAATTCCCAACAGCCGGCTCAGGAACCTCAAAGAGAAGACCCTCCGTTACAAGTTCCGCATGGTCCACATCCCTGGAGCAAGACACAAAGCTGCGGATGCCATCTCACGCCACCCAACGGGCTCAACAACCCCTGAAATGATGACGCTGCCTGACGACATAGCTACCATCGATGCCTCCAACAGCCCTCACCCAGCCAACGCTGCCCTCGCAAGCCTTCGCACTAGGGAGCCACCAGAAGAATCCTGCTCCTACGAGATCGACAAAGAGCTGGTATCCTCAGCCACATCCACCCTCAACACCATGGCCGTTACCTGGGAGACGGTGAAACTAGAAACCACCAGCGACCCAAATCTCCACTCCCTGACCGCCATCATTGAGTCCGGCTTCCCAGAAGCGCAGCACGACCTCGCCCCAGCACTCCAAGAATACCACAGATTCCGGCACGACCTCCACACCATCGATGGAGTCATCCTTTACAAGGATCGCATCGTCATTCCCCCAACCCTACGAGAGGTGATACTTAAAGCACTCCACTCTGCACACCAAGGCGTGACATCCATGACTGCCCGCGCCGAGTCATCAGTCTTTTGGCCAGGAATCACACCTGCCATTGTCGCCTTACGGGAACGATGCTCCTACTGTAACCGCATAACACCTTCACAGCCAAGCGCCCCACCCTACCCACCAATACTGCCAGCCTACCCATTCCAATGCATCTGTGCTGACTTCTTCCACTACAAAGGCAGCACTTACCTGGTAGCAGTGGACAGATACTCTAACTGGCCAATCGTCGAAAAGGCTCGTGATGGCTCCGCCGGCCTAGTAGAATGTCTGAGGCGCACCTTCTGCACCTTTGGCATCCCTGATGAGTGCGCAAGTGACGGTGGACCAGAATTTGTCGCCAATCCTACACAGCAGTTCCTCAAGGAGTGGGGAGTCCACCACCGCCTATCCTCAGTAGCGTTTCCCCACTCCAACAGTAGAGCTGAAATAGGAGTGAAAACCGTCAAGCGGCTCATCACCAACAACACCGGCCCACATGGTGAACTCAACACCAATGCCTTCCAACAAGCGATACTTCAATACCGCAACACCCCAGACCCAAGCACCAAGCTGTCACCAGCACAATGCATATTCGGCAGACCAATCAAGGATTCAATCCCGATCCTCCCAGGGCACTATATCCCACACCCCACTTGGCGGGACACCCTTGCCCTCAGAGAAGAAGCTTTAAGGAACAGACACATGAGGGCAGCAGAGAGATGGTCACAACATACAAAGAGACTTCCCCCTCTTGCCATAGGACACCACGTGAGGATCCAGAACCAGACAGGCCCCAATCCAACACGATGGGACAAGACAGGCATTGTCATTGAGGTACGGCAATTTGACCAATACGTTGTGCGTGTCGACGGCTCCGGAAGGATAACTCTCCGTAACCGGAAATTCCTACGGAAATACATCCCTGTCCAAGCACCACAGCCACCACGGATACTCAACGATGACCTCAAATTCATCAGCCGAGCAACCCAAGCAAGACCGAAAGAAAGCCTAACCAAACTCCCAAAAGGCACAGCAACAACAAGCCCCACTGGAATTTCCGTCGAAACACCCACACGACCTAGCCCCCCGCTCACGAGAGACACTGGGCCAGGAACTGGGACAACAGGCAGTGATACACCAACCAGACCACCAGAAACCGAGCCAGGATCAGCGGAAGCATCCGAACCAGTAAGCCCAGCCAAACCACCATCCAACCCCCCACTCGAGAAGAAGATACCCTTAGCCCTGAGGAGGCTACAGGACTACAACAAGAAAGGACTACTTGAACAATGAACACAAACATTAGTCAAAAGGACACATTGTTATATTGTTATGTTATATATCAGTATTTATCATCCCCACCATGCAGGAACACTAAATACTTGGGGGGAGATAGAGCATTGTTTGGAGTCCCTGTGGAAGGACTGGGACTAGCCCGGTCAGAACTCATTGTAGTTCTTTATCATTCCGTTCGTTCATGTAATAAAACATCATTGCAAACAGGAAAAAGAAGCACTCTTATCTACTATCTTGGTGTGACTATCGATTAAACATCGATTACCAATATCAATCGATATTAATCGGCTGATTTCATTGATTAATATCGATTAATCGATTGGCAAACTGATGATCGATTTTCATTAATTACGCCAGGCAAAGAGATCACATACACTTTAGAAACTTTGAAAATGTAAGAATGAACGACAGTTTAAAACAACGAGTTTATAAAAAAGATAGAGCTCTTAAAAGCACGTCCGTTAAAATCAAATATTTTGTACGGGACTTTGAATTTTGACTGTGTTTGAACGTCATGACGTTTTTCGATGCATTCTTGCAATTTTCGGCTGCTCTTTTTATACCAAAAAGGAAGGATATTTTCTTCAAATACAAAAAACAGTACCTAAATATATCCTTTTCATGTAAAAGCACGAAGGGCCTTCTTCTGCAACGCGACTGCTTCCTTCACGGATCACCTCTCATGACAGCCAATTTTATTCAGTTGCCGTTTTTGTCTTCAAGAACAGCAAAAAAGTCTCTTGAAAGGCATGACACAGTACCTGAATATATCCTCAACATACTAGATGCGTTATCATAGATGAATTTACCTTAAATCTGTAGAAAAGGCGAGGAAACTGCGTTCTGCCAGAGAAACAAGTCGACCGTCACATGAGAATTAGCGAACGACTTGCATGGCGGGATTTCGTCGCCAGTCTTTCCTCACGCAAAATACCACAGGAATCCACAAAAACCTCTCCTAAAAATTAGGAGGGAACAAGCGAAATATAGTTATTTTTAACAATTTAAAGAAAAAAAGTGAAGGTGGCAACTAGCTTTAGCCTGATAGGATGTGTGAAAACATTTAAAATTGTCTTGTTCTATAAAATTGGGATTCCTGTGGGCCACGTTGGTAACCGCAGGTTCGTTATCTCCCGTCGTGCCTGGCAACCGCAATTAAAAACAAAATGGCGGGCACTTCTTCGACTCTGAAAAGATAATAATTATGTTATGGCAATTTCTCGATGGACTAAAAAAACCTCATCGTAATTATGGCTCAGATAGAGAACGTGGTATGTATTATACCAGATTTACAAGTTGGAGTTAAATTGGTTTTGGTTTTGAAAAACAATTTCTCGATTTCGGTATAATGTTTGTTGATCTTTGCATTATTAATGTTCAAAGTCTCAAGATGCTATCTCAGTTCTCTTGGTTAATGTATATTATTTTTCTCAAAAAGATAAAATCAATTCCGTCGAACTCGTATTTACGAGCTCGTTTTCGTTTGACTCTCCAATCTCTACTTTAAAAAATGTTTTGCTTATACTTACTAAAGTTAATACTTATTATACTTGAAAACAAATTGTCATTTTTGTGCATTTGATTTTTCCAGTGTCTTACTATGGTGTCTTGAATTATATTGACTCAAGTCATAAAAATATTTGGAGAAATAATTAATTTTGCTGTATTGATGATTGTTAGCAAAAACAGGCTCGTTGCCATGATTTTGAGAGAGGGGGCTCATTCACCCATTTAGCAGACCATTTTCTTTTAGGTAGCTCGTCCTAGATTCCAGTGGCATTTAATTTTCCTTCATTAGAGCAAACCTCCCAGTTGAGTTGGGGAGGTTCTTCCGAGGCTTGCCTACAGGCCTGGAAAGGCTGACAATATCTAATGGAATTTGTGGATGGCTTCTTTAATAAAATGGCTTCTTTGATAAAATTTATCATCTAATTTATTGACCCTTTGTTAAGGGTGCACAGGAGTCCGTCCCGAGCAAACGCTGGGTGTGGAAGGATGACACCAACACTCTTGAGGCCGTCAGTAACAACCATGGCGTTGATAAGGGAGCTAATTACTCTACAGCTGCCAACAAGGCAAAACGAAACAAGGGGCAGCTGGGCATTCACTTCCAATCAGATGTCAAGAAAAATGACAGGTGTGCAATGTTGAAGTTATAATTTTAATGATGAAACTAGTAAACATCTATTCAAGTGGGAGACTAAAATTTTTGGTATAAATAATGTAAAAGTTACACAAAGGATTGACACAAACAAACAAAGTAAATACATAAATAACTTTACTTCTATCCATGGGAGGGGCACTGTACTGTAAAAACAAGAAGAATTATTGTAGACCCATTTTCTGGGTTTCAATGAAATTTCTTTTTAAATGAAAAAGGTTAAATATTTTTGTTCCAGGGGAACTCCATCTGTTATGTCTAAGAACTATGGTGGAGCAGCTGCCCCTGGCTCTAGAAAAGGTCAGACATACCTTATGGCCCAGCGTCAGGGAAATAAAGGATCATCACCACGCCCTAGTCTTCGGGCAGGAGCTAATGAGCACGCCAAAGTTACTCTAGAAGATGTCAAAGGTATTGCGCTAGATGCTCTCCCTGAAGTTGACCTTCTTCCTGATGCCTTCCAGAGTTGTTACAGGTATGGTATAAAGTGCTTAAGCAAGCAGTATGGTATAAAGTGCTTAAGCAAGCAGTATGGTATATACAGTAGTGCTTAAGCATACAGTATGGTATATAGTGCTTAAGGATACCGTAGACCCAAGCAGTAATTACCCCGATCGTCCCGGCAAAATCGCTCGCGCTCGCGTCGGATTAAAGCAAATGCCAACAAACTACATATCAATTTAAAGCTTAATTATTGTACTTTCCTCCTAAAATAATCATTTTTTATACGCGCTTAATTTTGAGTGCTTTTGCCTGGTCCGAAGTGCGAAATCGACCACTTTTAAACATGCAAATTATTAATACACACCAAAAGCACGTAACCTCCCGGGATCTGCTTTATATATTTCGTCATGTACTGAACTGACAAACCGTGTCTACATTTGACGTCACACAGCCTCGTTGATTAATAATCAAGTATCAAAGTTAGGCATGTAATAATTGTGCTTCTTTGGCTACAACGCGCTAATTAAGTCTCTAGCAAAAAAAGCTATTGATTATCCGCGGCACGGTGTGACAGAACAATATCTATACTATACGCTTGCCAAGTTGCGCAGGAATCGGGCGGTTAGAAGTGTACCTTTAATTCACATATTTAGAGTAAGATGGGGTGAAATTTGATTGCGAGATATCGGGGATTGAAGTCGTGTAAACATTAGAGGCAGTGTGACAGTAATGACAGACGAAGAGCAAATAGACCCGCGTATGGAAACCAATCACATTGCACGCTCTACATGCAGTGGGAAAACTCTAAGGTGCTCAAATGTCATAGCGCTAGTCGTGCAAGTGAAGGAAGATGCCTAGACCAAAGCAAGCTTGCACCGAAGAAAAGAAGAGCGCGGAAACTTAAAAAGACAGCGAATGGAGACAACTGTTTTGGGCTTACTTCATTGCTTAGCCTTCTTCGAAGGAAGCCAAGGATTGTTACTTAATCTTGGCGTAGTTTACAACTATGCAAAATTTAGAGTAAACGCTTATAAAGTTGATATAAATACGGATAAATCTTGGATAAAACGTCGTAAATGATACTGACACTCTTGTATGCTAATTAGAGGGAAAAGCCGTAAAACTAAGTTCCCCGGATGTTAATCGCGGGACTTTGAGCTAAGTAAACAGGTTATATGGGATTATTGACGCCTTCGAGAATAACGCTACACTCGTTCGAATTCGGTTTTTCTTGAATATCTAGCGGAGTATTTAAGATTTTGGTGGTATCTTTTTGCTAACATCTAGACTGTGCCAATTGTCATCGAATGGCATAAAGAAAAAATGAAGCCATTTGGGTCTACGGTATTGTTAAGCAAGCAGTATGGTAGTGCTTAAGCAAGCAGTATGGTATATAGTGCTTAAGCAAGCAGTATGGTATAAAGTGCTTAAGCAAGCAGTATGATGGTATATAGGGCATAAGCAAGCAGTATGGTATATAGGGCTTGAGCAAGCAGTATGGTATATAGGGCTTGAGCAAGCAGTATGGTATATAGTGCTTAAGCAAGCAGTATGGTATATAGTGCTTAAGCAAGCAGTATGGTATATAGGCCTTAAGCAAACAGTATGGTATATAGGCCTCAAACAAGGTAGTCCATTAATTAATTATACCTTAAGTGGACAAAAATGATTAATACAAAGTAATAACAACTTGCTATGTTTTCTATATTTTTCAGTTCACAGCAGTTTGATGAATACCTGTTTGCCATCTTGAACTACTTTGAGTCCTTCTTTGAGAGACTGGCTATTGAAAACAAACCCAAGCCAATGGCTGTGTTAGTATAATGTTCAAGTTGAAATGACACTTTCTGTCATGCCACTATTTTGTGGACAACCTGTGGTAACCTAGATACATTGTGCTGGGTGTGTAATCTCATGAATTTCCTCAAGAATAATTTATTCATGCATATGTAGCAGTACTAGCAGTCCTTTCACCAAATCTTAGACTTTTTTACTTGATAACCATGTCTGTGCACCCTCTCCATCAAATCTTAGACTTTTTTTACTTGATAACCATGTCTGTGCACCCTCTCCATCAAATCTTAGACTTTTTTACTTGATAACCATGTCTGTGCACCCTCTCCATCAAATCTTAGACTTTTTTACTTGATAACCATGTCTGTGCACCCTCTCCACCAAATCTTAGACTTTTTTTACTTGATAACCATGTCTGTGCACCCTCTCCATCAAATCTTAGACTTTTTTTACTTGATAACCATGTCTGTGCACCCTCTCCATCAAATCTTAGACTTTTTTTACTTGATAACCATGTCTGTGCACCCTCTCCATCAAATCTTAGACTTTTTTTACTTGATAACCATGTCTGTGCACCCTCTCCATCAAATCCCTTCTATCCCCCCTTAGAGCTCCTTGATGCACTGGCAAGCACCATTTATATAATAGGTGAATGTACCTCCACCCCCTCCCCCCACATACACTCCCTCCCCCTCCCCCCACAAACACTCCCTCCCCCTCCTCCCGAAAGTGTCCCACCTAAAACTAAAATGCCTGAGGGGAGTCTCAATCTGCCCCTGACCTAATGGTCATTGTCTATGTTAGTCAATCATGGCCACCTTCTAAATATCACATTTTATATATATTATTGAACACTGTTGTGTCTGCAGGGAGCCCAGCTTGGCTGAGAAGAAGGCACTTGCTTCAGCTTACACGAGGCAGGAGACGGCACAGAAGTTACTTGCTCAGAAGTACTGTGTCATGGTTCTGGGTCTTGGCCTTGAGGATCAACACCACATGGCTTGTGGCAGGTCGAAAACAAATAAAATGACTAGGCGTTCTTTGCTAAACCGCGAAGGCCTAGGACTAGTTAAAAATACCTTTTTTAATTGGCTGGTGGCTAGGAGCCAATGAAAACTCGGCTAAGATATTTTCACGCAAAAAATATACCTTTTCAAGTTATTTTGTGCTTTCCTTCGGTACAAAATGTAGTTTGGGCATAACAGTTGATATTCCGTGTAATTTAGCACGTAATTCAGTAAAGGATCCCGCAAAATTTTGATTTTTAAAGAAAAATGTATTGCAAAATCCTGCATAATTTAGCGCGTAATGATTGGTTTTCTGCGTAATTTTGCAAAGAATCCTGCATAATTTTGAGTTTTTTTCTGCGTAATTTCAGAAGGCCTTTATAAAGGTTGTGAGATAATCTTTACATTGAACCACCTGGTGGTAAAGTACATAGAACTAATTGCTTGTTTTTCTCTTCAAGGGCGCGTTGTTCAAACACCGAAAAGGACAGGGATATGTATGAGGTTTGTTTTAGCTAAGATTTGATGTGTGTGTAATAGGGTGTGGTTGGTTCAGTAGTATGTATCATATGATGTCTGTGTGTGTGTGTGTGTGGGGGGGGGGTGCACTCTTATATCTTATACAATCTTATACAATGTTGAGGGGGTAGGACAGTGATGGCTAAATAACAAGACCACCAGAGCAAGGATTGGCTAAGAAAGGATAGATGATTGCATGGGTTTACAGTATGTAAATATTTGTGCAAAAACATGTACAAGCTGATGTTTCCTTAAAAGAAAACACTGCATTGTACGTAAATTGTCTTTAAGGCTTATTCAAGCTATTTAATTTTCTGTTTTAAGACACTGTACACATTTGCATCATATGTCACCTTCATCACTTTCCGGAGACAGCACTTGGATCTGATACAAAAAGAACTGGGAAGGTAGGTTCATAATTTCGATAAAGGTCTCACGTTTGGGGGCATGGCCCTTCTATTTATAGCATTACATATCTAAGCAAGAGCCCTCTTGAATACCAGGTAGCCTGCTAGATCTGAGGGCGAGGGAATAAGCATGTTTTATTTACCTACTACCTAGGAATGTAAAGTAATTATTGGCAGCGGTAGTTCAACATTTTCCTAAGCATTTTTATTTACATTACACACAAGCTGACAGTTCTGAACAAAGTTAATGCTTGATCAGATATTGATACTGACATGTGTTGCTGTTCTAGAATGTTCAGGTCAGACACATTTAACCCTGCTAGCAGACCCAAAGAAATACAAGGTACTGTGTTAAATATCCCTACCTCACCCCTCAATTGAAATATTAATTTCCACTTTTGTCTTGTTCTATTTAACTTTTTCAGAGGTTCACTTTTGTCTTGTTTCTCTTACCAAGTTTTGCCTTTATACTCCTTTCAGAGGTTCACTTTTGTCTTGTTTCTCTTACCAAGTTTTGCCTTTATACTCCTTTCAGAGGTTCACTTTTGTCTTGTTTCTCTTACCAAGTTTTGCCTTTATACTCCTTTCAGAGGTTCACTTTTGTCTTGTTTCTCTTACCAAGTTTTGCCTTTATACTCCTTTCAGAGGTTCACTTTTGTCTTGTTTCTCTTACCAAGTTTTGCCTTTAAACTCCTTTCAGGGGTTCACTTTTGTCTTGTTTCTCTTACCAAGTTTTGCCTTTAAACTCCTTTCAGGGGTTCACTTTTGTCTTGTTTCTCTTACCAAGTTTTGCCTTTAAACTCCTTTCAGAGGTTTACTTTTGTCTTGTTTCTCTTACCAAGTTTTGCCTTTAAACTCCTTTCAGAGGTTCACTTTTGTCTTGTTTCTCTTACCAAGTTTTGCCTTTATACTCCTTTCAGAGGTTCACTTTTGTCTTGTTTCTCTTACCAAGTTTTGCCTTTAAACTCCTTTCAGAGGTTTACTTTTGTCTTGTTTCTCTTACCAAGTTTTGCCTTTATACTCCTTTCAGAGGTTTATGCCATTGACAGACTGCGAGACAGTAGTAAAAAACCGCTGACACCTGCCCAGTATCGCAGGCTCAAACCGTAAGACATTATCTTTCTGACTATAAAAAGCCACACTTTGAACTGCTTTTTTTATTTTCTGTCTACACTACTTTAACATTACTAGGAAATGATTTGTGTATTTTTTCTCTGACTAGGAAGAGACCAGCGATCAAGTCTATAGTAAAGTAAGTATTTTTCATTCTTTGGGAGCAAGGGTGTATCATGATATATGGGTGTACCATGATATATGGGTGTATCATGATATATGGGTGTAGTCATAATATATGGGTGTATCATGATATATGGGTGTATCATGATATATGGGTGTAGTCATGATATATGGGTGTAGTCATGATATATGGGTGTATCATGATATATGGGTGTATCATGATATATGGGTGTACCATGATATATGGGTGTAGTCATGATATATGGGTGTAGTCATGATATAAGGTGTAGTCATGATATATGGGTGTAGTCATAATATATGGGTGTATCATGATATATGGGTGTAGTCATGATATATGGGTGTATCATGATATATGGGTGTAGTCATGATATATGGGTGTATCATGATATATGGGTGTATCATGATATATGGGTGTATCATGATATATGGGTGTAGTCATGATATATGGGTGTATCATGATATCTGGGTGTATCATGATATATGGGTGTATCATGATATATGGGTGTATCATGATATATGGGTGTAGTCATGATATATGGGTGTAGTCATGATATATGGGTGTAGTCATGATATATGGGTGTATCATGATATATGGGTGTATCATGATATATGGGTGTATCATGATATATGGGTGTATCATGATATATGGGTGTATCATGATATATGGGTGTAGTCATGATATATGGGTCTATCATGATATATGGGTCTATCATGATATATGGGTGTATCATGATATATGGGTGTATCATGATATATGGGTGTATCATGATATATGGGTGTATCATTATATATGGGTGTAGTCATGATATATGGGTGTAGTCATGATATATGGGTGTAGTCATGATATATGGGTGTAGTCATGATATATGGGTGTATCATGATATATGGGTGTAGTCATGATATATGGGTGTAGTCGTGATATATGGGTGTATCATGATATATGGGTGTATCATGATATATGGGTGTATCATGATGTATGGGTGTATCATGATATATGGGTGTATCATGATATATGAGTGTATCATGATATATGGGTGTAGTCATGATATATGGGTGTATCATGATATATGGGTGTATCATGATATATGGGTGTAGTCATGATATATGGGTGTATCATGATATATGGGTGTATCATGATATATGGGTGTAGTCATGATATATGGGTGTAGTCATGATATATGGGTGTAGTCATGATATATGGGTGTAGTCATGATATGTGGGTGTAGTCATGATATGTGGGTGTAGTCATGATATGTGGGTGTAGTCATGATATATGGGTGTATCATGATATATGGGTGTAGTCATGATATATGGGTGTAGTCATGATATATGGGTGTAGTCATGATATATGGGTGTAGTCATGATATGTGGGTGTAGTCATGATATGTGGGTGTAGTCATGATATATGGGTGTAGTCATGATATATGGGTGTAGTCATGATATATGGGTGTAGTCATGATATATGGGTGTAGTCATGATATGTGGGTGTAGTCATGATATATGGGTGTATCATGATATATGGGTGTATCATGATATATGGGTGTAGTCATGATATATGGGTGTAGTCATGATATATGGGTGTAGTCATGATATATGGGTGTATCATGATATATGGGTGTAGTCATGATATATGGGTGTAGTCATGATATATGGGTGAATCATGATATATGGGTGTATCATGATATATGGGTGTAGTCATGATATATGGGTGTAGTCATGATATATGGGTGTAGTCATGATATATGGGTGTAGTCATGATATATGGGTGTATCATGATATATGGGTGTATCATGATATATGGGTGTATCATGATATATGGGTGTATCATGATATATGGGTGTATCATGATATATGGGTGTAGTCATGATATATGGGTGTATCATGATATATGGGTGTATCATGATATATGGGTGTATCATGATATATGGGTGTATCATGATATATGGGTGTATCATGATATATGGGTGTATCATGATATATGGGTGTAGTCATGATATATGGGTGTAGTCATGATATATGGGTGTAGTCATGATATATGGGTGTAGTCATGATATATGGGTGTAGTCATGATATATGGGTGTAGTCATGATATATGGGTGTAGTCATGATATATGGGTGTAGTCATGATATATGGGTGTAGTCATGATATATGGGTGTAGTCATGATATATGGGTGTAGTCATGATATATGGGTGTATCATGATATATGGGTGTAGTCATGATATTTGGGTGTATCATGATATATGGGTGTATCATGATATATGGGTGTAGTCATGATATATGGGTGTATCATGATATATGGGTGTATCATGATATATGGGTGTATCATGATATATGGGTGTATCATGATATATGGGTGTATCATGATATATGGGTGTAGTCATGATATATGGGTGTAGTCATGATATATGGGTGTATCATGATATATGGGTGTAGTCATGATATATGGGTGTAGTCATGATATATGGGTGTATCATGATATATGGGTGTATCATGATATATGGGTGTAGTCATGATATATGGGTGTTGTCATGATATATGGGTGTATCATGATATATGGGTGTATCATGATATATGGGTGTATCATGATATATGGGTGTAGTCATGATATATGGGTGTAGTCATGATATATGGCTGTAGTCATGATACATGGGTGTATCATGATATATGGGTGTAGTCATGATATATGGGTGTAGTCATGATATATGGGTGTATCATGATATATGGGTGTATCATGATATATGGGTGTATCATGATATATGGGTGTAGTCATGATATATGGGTGTAGTCATGATATATGGGTGTAGTCATGATATATGGGTGTAGTCATGATATATGGGTGTAGCATGATATATGGGTGTAGCATGATATATGGGTGTATCATGATATATGGGTGTATCATGATATATGGGTGTAGTCATGATATATGGGTGTAGTCATGATATATGGGTGTATCATGATATATGGGTAGAGTCATGATATATGGGTGTAGTCATGATATATGGGTGTAGTCATGATATATGGGTGTATCATGATATATGGGTGTATCATGATATATGGGTGTATCATGATATATGGGTGTATCATGATATATGGGTGTAGTCATGATATATGGGTGTATCATGATATATGGGTGTAGTCATGATATATGGGTGTATCATGATATATGGGTGTATCATGATATATGGGTGTATCATGATATATGGGTGTATCATGATATATGGGTGTATCATGATATATGGGTGTATCATGATATATGGGTGTAGTCATGATATATGGGTGTATCATGATATATGGGTGTATCATGATATATGGGTGTATCATGATATATGGGTGTATCATGATATATGGGTGTAGTCATGATATATGGGTGTAGTCATGATATATGGGTGTATCATGATATATGGGTGTAGTCATGATATATGGGTGTAGTCATGATATATGGGTGTATCATGATATATGGGTGTATCATGATATATGGGTGTAGTCATGATATATGGGTGTTGTCATGATATATGGGTGTATCATGATATATGGGTGTATCATGATATATGGGTGTATCATGATATATGGGTGTATCATGATATATGGGTGTAGTCATGATATATGGGTGTAGTCATGATATATGGGTGTAGTCATGATATATGGGTGTATCATGATATATGGGTGTAGTCATGATATATGGGTGTAGTCATGATATATGGGTGTATCATGATATATGGGTGTATCATGATATATGGGTGTATCATGATATATGGGTGTATCATGATATATGGGTGTAGTCATGATATATGGGTGTAGTCATGATATATGGGTGTAGCATGATATATGGGTGTAGCATGATATATGGGTGTATCATGATATATGGGTGTATCATGATATATGGGTGTAGTCATGATATATGGGTGTAGTCATGATATATGGGTGTAGTCATGATATATGGGTGTATCATGATATATGGGTAGAGTCATGATATATGGGTGTAGTCATGATATATGGGTGTAGTCATGATATATGGGTGTATCATGATATATGGGTGTATCATGATATATGGGTGTATCATGATATATGGGTGTATCATGATATATGGGTGTAGTCATGATATATGGGTGTATCATGATATATGGGTGTAGTCATGATATATGGGTGTATCATGATATATGGGTGTATCATGATATATGGGTGTATCATGATATATGGGTGTATCATGATATATGGGTGTAGTCATGATATATGGGTGTATCATGATATATGGGTGTATCATGATATATGGGTGTATCATGATATATGGGTGTATCATGATATATGGGTGTATCATGATATATGGGTGTATCATGATATATGGGTGTATCATGATATATGGGTGTATCATGATATATGGGTGTAGTCATGATATATGGGTGTAGTCATGATATATGGGTGTAGTCATGATATATGGGTGTAGTCATGATATATGGGTGTATCATGATATATGGGTGTAGTCATGATATATGGGTGTATCATGATATATGGGTGTAGTCATGATATATGGGTGTAGTCATGATATATGGGTGTAGTCATGATATATGGGTGTATCATGATATATGGGTGTAGTCATGATATTTGGGTGTATCATGATATATGGGTGTATCATGATATATGGGTGTAGTCATGATATATGGGTTTATCATGATATATGGGTGTATCATGATATATGGGTGTATCATGATATATGGGTGTAGTCATGATATATGGGTGTAGTCATGATATATGGGTGTATCATGATATATGGGTGTAGTCATGATATATGGGTGTAGTCATGATATATGGGTGTATCATGATATATGGGTGTATCATGATATATGGGTGTATCATGATATATGGGTGTAGTCATGATATATGGGTGTAGTCATGATATATGGGTGTATCATGATATATGGGTGTATCATGATATATGGGTGTATCATGATATATGGGTGTATCATGATATATGGGTGTAGTCATGATATATGGGTGTATCATGATATAAGGGTGTATCATGATATATGGGTGTAGTCATGATATATGGGTGTAGTCATGATATATGGGTGTATCATGATATATGGGTGTATCATGATATATGGGTGTATCATGATATATGGGTGTATCATGATATATGGGTGTATCATGATATATGGGTGTATCATGATATATGGGTGTATCATGATATATGGGTGTATCATGATATATGGGTGTAGTCATGATATATGGGTGTAGTCATGATATATGGGTGTATCATGATATATGGGTGTAGTCATGATATATGGGTGTAGTCAATATATATCGGTGTAGTCATGATATAAGGGTGTATTCATGATATATGGGTGTATTCATGATATATG
The DNA here is from genome assembly GCF_932526225.1 of Nematostella vectensis. Lineage (NCBI taxonomy): Eukaryota > Metazoa > Cnidaria > Anthozoa > Actiniaria > Edwardsiidae > Nematostella > Nematostella vectensis. The sequence continues at coordinate 17,120,144 of NC_064040.1, read as the reverse complement.
GGTGTATCATGATATATGGGTGTATCATGATATATGGGTGTATCATGATATATGGGTGTATCATGATATATGGGTGTAGTCATGATATATTGGTGAAGTCATGATATATGGGTGAAGTCATGATATATGGGTGTATCATGATATATGGGTGTAGTCATGATATATGGGTGAAGTCATGATATATGGGTGAAGTCATGATATATGGGTGAAGTCATGATATATGGGTGTATTCATGATATATGGGTGTATTCATGATATATGGGTGTATCATGATATATGGGTGTAGTCATGATATATGGGTGTAGTCATGATATATGGGTGTATCATGATATATGGGTGTAGTCATGATATATGGGTGTAGTCATGATATATGGGTGTATCATGATATATGGGTGTAGTCATGATATATGGGTGTAGTCATGATATATGGGTGTATCATGATATATGGGTGTAGTCATGATATATGGGTGTAGTCATGATATATGGGTGTAGTCATGATATATGGGTGTAGTCATGATATATGGGTGTAGTCATGATATATGGGTGTAGTCATGATATATGGGTGTATCATGATATATGGGTGTATCATGATATATGGGTGTATCATGATATATGGGTGTAGTCATGATATATGGGTGTAGTCATGATATATGGGTGTAGTCATGATATATGGGTGTATCATGATATATGGGGTGTATCATGATATATGGGTGTATCATGATATATGGGTGTAGTCATGATATATGGGTGTAGTCATGATATATGGGTGTAGTCATGATATATGGGTGTAGTCATGATATATGGGTGTATCATGATATATGGGGTGTATCATGATATATGGGTGTATCATGATATATGGGTGTATCATGATATATGGATGTAGTCATGATATATGGGTGTATCATGATATATTATATTGCCTAGAGGTGCTTTTATTGCCAACAAGTGGTTTGTGGTCCCATCTCTAATCTCACATTGTCATACTAGAGTGCAAGCATAGCTTGACAGCTAGTGTTTCTAATAAAAAAAAATATCGCTATTGGCTCCTATTACCCTTATCGGATACAGTATGTAGACCATTTAACCCTTAGACTGATCTCTGAGTATCTTTATCTCATTGTGTAAAGGGGTCGTGATGAAATATATATATATATATATATCTTTTATTTTAGTCAGTGCTCGCCCGTGCTTGTTTCTCTTCTTCCCACTGCTAAGGATTCCACTCCATGGTTTGTCGATCGGACCAAAGCAATTCCCCTGTCTCCAGAGTGAGTGTTCAGACGAAGGGGGTCACAGATATCATTTTGTGTGAAAAAGAGGCGTTAACTGTATTTTTTTAAGGGGGAGGAGCTGCTTTATTGTTATGTATTGTGAATTCCTGGGTTACAAAGATGCACATTGCTTTGGTCCTTTTTCATTTAAAGGTGTTGGAACACTTTTTGTTACTTAGCGATTCTTGTTGATTAGCAATCATTTGGGAACTTCATACTTTTAGGCATATCAAAAATAAAAATTAAAATTGTGCAGAAATTTCATTACTTGGAAGAATAAAAAACGCATACACAACTTTGTATAGCACCCTCCCGAATAATGATAAAAAGCTACATTTATCATTGCAGATACTTCAACAGCTAAGATTATATAATTTTCCATTGTGATGTCATGTGATGATTTCATCAAAATTTAGAGATTCATAAACATTGATGCCATGCCTAAATTCATTCCATTTCACCAATGTTTGGCTGGTTTATAACATCTTGAAGTTTTCCTAGCAATGGCCCTCAGAGGAATGTCTCAACACCCTGAAAGTATTATCCATTTTATAATAGCAACTTTGTGCAGTTCAACTGAAAGCATCACACTAGGAATCGCCCCAATCACTGTGTTTTAAGCGTATCCTTGCCCTGGATCCCACACTCTGCTTACCTCTTTATTCTAGAAGCTTAACAATCAGTATTGTGATAATGTTGATGGAAAGACATCACTTTTTGCTGTGTTTATTTTTAGCGATATGCCACATGAGAATGAAAGACATGGAATGCACCTTAGCCACAAGTAAGATCTATCTCCATCTATTTGTCATTTGTCTATCTCCATCTATTTGTCATTTGTCTATCTCCATCTATTTGTCATTTGTCTATCTCCATCTATTTGTCATTTGTCTATCTCCATCTATTTGTCATTTGTCTATCTCCATCTATTTGTCATTTGTCTATCTCCATCTATTTGTCATTTGTCTATCTCCATCTATTTGTCATTTGTCTATATCCATCTATTTGTCATTTGTCTATCTCCATCTATTTGTCATTTGTCTATATCCATCTATTTTGCAAAAGTCATATAACACTTTGCAAGGGACTACAATGGGTAAGGGGCCTCCTTTTTTCCATTTTTTTTTAAACTCTACCAGTGGAGTGAGTGGAGTGGAGTGGGTATTATTCAGGACACCATAACTAGACAATCGCGAATTTACAATAATGTCATGACTTCTTGGCAGAGTGGGCATTATTGGAGAGCCAATGTCAGGGTTCAATCCATTGACGCTGGTACCATTTGGGGAGGAGCACGAAGGCAATGCTGACGAGAATGAGGAGATAAGAAGAGGGTAAGGCCCTCACCCAAGCCACTGTCTTATGTCACACATCTCCATTCAGGTCACATACTACCTTTTCATCACTGTCTTAATTAACGTCACTGTTTAATGTCACACATCTAGCACACTTTTGGCATCATTTCTCTAAGTCTCACTACCCTTATATCACTTCCCTTATATCACTTACCAAACATACTCAACAGCTCTTTTATTGAAAACATAGTGCCTATGACATGCTTGTATTCTAGATCCTTGACGACTGAGTCGGCAGTTCCACCTTTACAGAGTAAGTCACTAAAGGTCTTGTATTATTATCAGTGTCATATAGCTTGAGTGTCAGGCCCTTATTTTGTTCCCAATGAACTTATGAAGTATATGCCAGGAAGTCAAAAAGTATTGTCTTATTTTTACCTTTCCAATTTGGCTGGTACTTAGGCTACCACAGCTAGATCATGTGGAGAGTTTTTGAGCAATTGTTTGCTAAAAATTGCATGATTATCTTTGAACATCCATGGAGTAACCCAAACAAATCCCCTGACCTCCCCTCCATTCTCACAAAATTCTAGCTACATAGTCTCATAGCTAATATATATGCCTTTTTATTCTTTACCAACATGCAGGGGAATGGCTTGGGTGTATATCCACCATCCTTTTTTAGTAAAAGTCATTTCTCTTTGTCTTGTAAAGATTAACAGTCAAACTTAGGGTATGTCCACCACCCCACCCCCACCCCTATAAAAATTCTGGAATTTCTTCTGAACAGTTTTATTATTCTCTAGGTACTGGGTTGACGAATGATAATGAGACTGGTGAGGAAGAAATGGTGTGATGTGCACATTCAAGGAAACACAATTCAAATTTATTTTATCTTAACAAAAGTAAAACAATGTTACTGTCTTGTTTATTTGTTAAGTTCTCGGTTAATAGAAAACTTGTGAAGCTCTCAGTTACTATCCATGCTTGTTTTAGCACTATCGGCACTTACTCAGTTTTGAGCACCACAAGCAGGACTAGGCAAATATCATTTTAATACCCCATTTACAAACCTGGGTCTGGTTCTTTCACTAAGTTGTGCAGTGTTTTATTTTTGCTGGGTTCATTAGGCAAGAGTTGATAACCACAGAAAGCAAGTGAAAGGTGGAGTGAGAGAAGGGCTTATCTCTTATCGACATTTAGCCAGCTACTGGGGATGGTAGCATAGCAAAAATAAAAACAAGTTTGCACACAAGACGCATGTATAGAACTTGATAATTTATCATTTGTTGTCTAAAATACCCTTCAGATCATTTGGCAAAATATAAATGATATACAATTTTTTAAATTTCTTCTATTTCTTATGATCAGTCAGAGTATGACTGTACAAAAAAATTACCGGCTTGGTACTCCACAAGCTACAAAATGGGCAAAAGTCAGATATCATGTTATACATGCTATAAATTATTAGTTTTGTGTGAATGATTATATAATGGAACAAAAGATCAAACTTGCTACAGTAACTCCAGCATTTGGTCCACACCATCAATAACCCTTTTTGCAGTTAAAATTACAATACTTGGGAGGCCTGTGGTTTTACACCAAAGAGAGGCTCAAATGGATGTACATGTTTTTTTATTCCTGCCAAATGCAATTAAACAGCAAAACACACAAGACAGCAACATTCCATACAGTTTATTCCATACTTGGCATTCCTGACAAAACATGCCTGCTTCAGCCTGTTTGGTGTAAAACAACAGGCCTTCCAAGTATTGTATTTCTAACTGTAAAAAGTTGTATTTGAGGGGAGGGGCATACTTTAAGACAATCTTTTTGCCAAGTCCACCATCTGCGGCATGTGAATGCTGATATAAAATTGTGCATACCATGTGCTTTATTAGGTTTATGTAATCCTAAGCACTTTAATAAGCATCCTAGCACAATTCTACATTTCTGTTTTAACCTCAGTTAAATTTTCTTATAATTTATCCATTTACTTTAATAACTGTTGAGGGTTGCACCAATAAGAATATGAGATGTGCTGATCACCCTGATATGGGAAACGTTTCTGTGCACAACAGAATATGACTAAATCCTCCTTATGAAGTTTATGTCAACCCAAAGAGTGGCTCTCACATGCTGACTTTTGTTAGATCTTGTCTTGGTGCCAATGGTAGCACACTTTCCACTATTTATGTCGTCTTTTTGCCAACGCAAAACACAGCAAATATTGCAGTCGAAATCTGTTGTCATAAGAGGTCTTCCAACACTTCCTCATCACTATGGTCGTTGCTATTTACTTGAGCAGGTTTAGTCTGGTCACCATTTGACAGTTTTCTCCAGACAACCTGAAATACATCAAAACCGGTAAGAGATGGAAAATACAACAGAAGTATGAAACAAAATTTAAAGGCTGTCAAATAACAGGGCCATATCAGGAACAGTGAAATCTCCTTTGTTTGTGACGTCATAACGTTTGGTTTATTTGAAAGGTTCGCGTGAGCAACAGGTTTGTGTTGTCCTAAAGTTGGATTGATATTGAAGGCAACATCACCAACCCCAGTTTGATAATAATGACAATACTTTTGGGGTCAAGTTTTGGGTTTAAGGTCTTCGTTTTGTGGACATACTTTCATACTCTCCAACAGAATAATGCCTGGTCCTTTCCCCTCATCTATAGCAAAATCTTAATATTCTTCAGCCTCCCAGCTCTCACCCCCCCCCCCCCCCCAAACCCCTGACGCATCCTTTGTCAGGCCCCTGGAAGCAAAAACAATCAACTTTGGTTATTTGTATGTATTTGGAGCATTAAGACTGGCAGTATGCGATGCGAATTTTTTAAATACAATAGAGGAGTTCGCCAAGGATGTATTCTTTCTCCGCTATTATTTAATTTGTATCTAAATGACATTCCCTCTCTTTTACAGAATGCAGTTGGTCTTGACCCCGTTCTTTTGCCCAATGGGGTCCCCTTAAACTCCTTGTTTTATGCTGATGATCTGGTTCTTATCTCAACCAGTCCCTCGGGACTACAAAAATCGATTAATCTGATCGATCAATTCTGTAAAGATTGGTTAATGTCTGTAAATAAAAAAAAACAAAAGTAGTTATTTTTCAAAAACAATGCCGGAAACTGACTCTTCAAAAATTTCGCTTCTTCTTAAATGGCTCACAACTAGATAACGTAACAGAATATAAATACTTAGGATGTACTTTTAATACAAACGGTAATTTCACAACTTCGAAACTGCGGTCAGTTGAAAAAACAAGACGCTCTATCTTTGCAGTCAAGCGCTATCTCAATTTTAATAGATTCCCTATCAAGTTAAATAACAAGTTATTTAACGCACTCTTCTCTCCGATCCTATTGTACAACTCGGACGTATGGGGAGCTTATGATGCGATAAATTTTCAAAAATGGGAAACAGACCCCATAGAACGCTTGCATTGCCAATTTTTCAAATACTACTTTGGCTTGAAAAAACGGGCCCCAAATGTCTCTGCCCGAAATGAGGCCGGCAGATTATCGCTAAAATCAACAATATTACGTAACACCCTAATGTTTTGGCTCCATATTCAAGCATTACCAGAAAATAGTATTGCCAAACAATGCCTTAAAATTTCTAGCGAATTGGCATGTTTGGGCAAATCGAGCTTCAAGTCCTCAATTTGTAAGATACTAGAAACATTTGATGCCCCATATAATAAGGAGTCGATTTATAACAAATTTAAACTAGGAAAATTAATCACAAATATTACGAACGAATCTAAACGTTATCAAATGGGTCTTATAAATCTGAACAAAAAGCTAATTTTTTACTCCTCTTTCAAAAAAAGACACAAAATCTAGTGAATGCTATGATAAAATACTTAAGATGGAACACAGTAAAGCTTTAGCCAAACTCAGACTAGGGAATCTTAATCTAAACATAGAAACAGGTAGACACACAAAACCTCCGATTCCAAGAGAGAAGCGTATCTGCCAGATTTGTAACACTTTAGAGGATGAAAAACATTTCATGCTTTTCTGCGTCTCATCCCACTCTGAATGAAAGCAATTATTTTCTGATATCCAATCCCACTACATTTTCTTTGACAATCTAAGTAATGATGATAAAATTTTGTTCCTTTTTAATAATGTTGACCCTTTTGTGAATAAGAAAGTAGCCCACTTTATATACAAAACATTTAAATCAAGACCGAATACTCTCATTTAAGCCATATTATGTTATGCAATACCATCAATGTAAATGGAATGCAAATAAATAAATGAAATGAAATGCATGGAATTAGTGGCATCTAAACTATGTATTAATTATTTATTAGTAACACTTACATTACACATTTCTTTAAGAACTGCAACCTCTGTGTCATCAAGACCCTCATTTTCCTTGCTGTTGTTTTCCTTGTCCTTGTTGTCAAGACTGTTATGGATTTCCAACACTTTCATTGCTTGTTGAACCGCTTCTGGTCCCATCTTAGAGTTGCTCATAAATGGTAGTTTCCCCTGAAAGAAAGCCAATGATCACTAATAACAAATAAATAAAGCAAAAACTGTTTTTATTTCTTTTCAGCCTTGAAACCAAACTGTGGCTTTAATTCCCTGAATAAAGGTTATCTTGATTGATACCAAGGAGAGGAGTAAAAACAATAAAAGTACCCTCACCTGTTTGGGCCGTATTCCATTTCTTAGTATTCCAGTTTGACCATTTTCTAAAATAAATATAAAAATGTCAGAACTAAAACATAGTACAATTTTTAATAGAATACTGAGTAGTAATAGGAAATTACCCTGGAGTTACCCATCCCTCTTATACTGGAGCCTCCTGGAGTTACCCATCCCTCTTATACTGAAGCCTCCTGGAGTTACCCATCCCTCTTATACTGAAGCCTCCTGGAGTTACCCATCCCTCTTATACTGAAGCCTCATGGGGTTACCCATCCCTCTTATACTGAAGCGTCCTGGAGTTACCCATCCCTCTTATACTGAAGCATCCTGGAGTTGCCCATCCCTCTTATACTGAAGCCTCCTGGAGTTACCCATCCCTCATACTGAAGGCTTCTTGAGTTACCAATCCCTCTTATACTGAAGCATCCTGGAGTTACCCATCCCTCTTATACTGAAGCCTCATGGGGTTACCCATCCCTCTTATACTGAAGCGTCCTGGAGTTACCCATCCCTCTTATACTGAAGCATCCTGGAGTTGCCCATCCCTCTTATACTGAAGCCTCCTGGAGTTACCCATCCCTCATACTGAAGGCTTCTTGAGTTACCAATCCCTCTTATACTGAAGCCTCATGGGGTTACCCATCCCTCTTATACTGAAGCATCCTGGAGTTACCCATCCCTCTTATACTGAAGCCTCATGGGGTTACCCATCCCTCTTATACTGAAGCGTCCTGGAGTTACCCATCCCTCTTATACTGAAGCATCCTGGAGTTACCCATCCCTCTTATACTGAAGCCTCCTGGAGTTACCCATCCCTCTTATACTGAAGCATCCTGGAGTTACCCATCCCTCTTATACTGAAGCCTCATGGGGTTACCCATCCCTCTTATACTGAAGCGTCCTGGAGTTACCCATCCCTCTTATACTGAAGCATCCTGGAGTTGCCCATCCCTCTTATACTGAAGCCTCCTGGAGTTACCCATCCCTCTTATACTGAAGCATCCTGGAGTTACCCATCCCTCTTATACTGAAGCCTCATGGGGTTACCCATCCCTCTTATACTGAAGCGTCCTGGAGTTACCCATCCCTCTTATACTGAAGCATCCTGGAGTTGCCCATCCCTCTTATACTGAAGCCTCCTGGAGTTACCCATCCCTCATACTGAAGGCTTCTTGAGTTACCAATCCCTCTTATACTGAAGCCTCATGGGGTTACCCATCCCTCTTATACTGAAGCATCCTGGAGTTACCCATCCCTCTTATACTGAAGCCTCATGGGGTTACCCATCCCTCTTATACTGAAGCGTCCTGGAGTTACCCATCCCTCTTATACTGAAGCATCCTGGAGTTGCCCATCCCTCTTATACTGAAGCCTCCTGGAGTTACCCATCCCTCATACTGAAGGCTTCTTGAGTTACCAATCCCTCTTATACTGAAGCCTCATGGGGTTACCCATCCCTCTTATACTGAAGCCTCCTGGAATTATCAAAGCCCAAGCTAGATGGATTATTTACCTTTAATTATAATAGAACCATCATACAGAGGCATTTCCCTTTGATTACCATAGCCCCATTTGGATGCATTATTTACCTTCAATTATCATAGCCCCATCATGTAAAGAAATTTTCCTTTGATTACCAAAGATGCATTATTTACCTTTGATTCCATTGTGGTGCCCATATCTGTTGATTCTTGATGTACTACATCTGCTGTCAATACTCTCTGTGTCCTGAAAGATTTAATAAGAGCTTAGTAGTCAATATTAAGTTCCCTATTACAGAACATACTCTGATATTGGGGTGTTTTCAGATTTAACTAGGCTGTCAACAAGCAGGATTTAATTATTTTATGTGCTAGATTAATTGAAGGTGACTTCATCTAGCACTCTTACTATTCTTTAACAAGAAATAAAAGAAATAGGAAAACTTTTTATTGGTATTTAAAAAAATCAGAGTCCCTAACTTGGATAAAGTACTTGAACAACCAGTTAAACTTTGAGTTTGCTAAGAACTACTACATAATTTTCAGTCATCAAATCTTTAAATCAAAATAATTATCTGAAAAAGAAGAGCTCTGAAATTCAAAGCCACAAATGTAATAGGTTTTTTTTGTGCTGTCATCTGTGTTGTTTGTGAGTGATGTGGCTTATCCGCTTTGCATGATACTTCCTATTAACTGAAATTAAAGAGAAAAAGGATGTTCTGGTACTCACTGTTTCTGTCAGCTCATCAGGCATAGAAAAAGACACTCTTTTCCTTGCTCCTCTGTCACTGATATCCTCTAAACTCTGAAAGAAAAGAAACATAAAATACACATTATGCAGGTCTTCTCTATTCCCATTAATAAGGAGGACACAAGTTTTGTGCATTTTTAGGACAAAAATGGAAGGTTATCATTACATGGGAACTAATAATGGTTTCATTAGGCCCCACCAAGCGCCACCTATTTTTTTTTAATGTTGACTTAAGTTTTATTTGAACTAAAGAGATAAAATAACTTCCACCCCCTACTTATCAATCTTTATCACCTACTCTGAAAGCTAATGAGAGCCCTGTCATTTGACTTTTGGATTGGAGACTAGCACAGCTCAGGCTTTTAACAGCAAAATAACAGTAACAAAAAGCAGCTTTAATATTTAAGGCTTACAAATAAAGCCAGAAAGTTTTTTTTTTTCAGAAAGGGTTTATTTTTATTTAAAGATTTTATTTTGTTCTCTTTGGTAACGGGCACAGTAATTTCTGTGTTTATTATGGCTTGAATTTGCCACCCGAAAGATCACAGAATCTCTTAGCACAAGTCCCTACCCTTAAGCAAAATCAGATATTTATCCAACTGCATAATTTAACACAGAAATAGTTTTCCACAATTTTTTTAGACATAACATGTTTTATTCTAGAGCAACAACGCTGCATCATCTGTATTTTCTATCTATAGAGCCAATCAAAAAGGTATCTTTAATATAAAAAACACATCCTTTCTTTTGATTATCAAGAGTTTTAATGTCAGCATGTAATTATTATTCAGTCCCTAGCTTCCTTAGAGATTCTAATATTCCTTATTTGTTTGCTCAATGGATATTGATAAGAACAGAACTCAGAATAACAAGACAAAGACACTCTCTTACATGTGATTATCCAGAAAACCCAGCAATGTTGAAACCTTAACAACATCAGACGGTTACTTGACTTTGACAGTGAGCAATAGCAGAAACAACGGGCTGCCACTCAACATTTATTTAAATCATTAAAGTTACTCACAAGTTTCCCAACAAATAAGTTTAAAATGACCAACACAGGGTTAATCTTTTGAGACCTTGATCTTGTTTTGTTTTTTCAACCAATTAAACTCTGGTTCAATACATGCATGTTTATTTCTGAAAATTCACAACATGACCTTTGCTGGGTTATCTATTGAGTTATCATTGAGATTTTATAAAAGATGATTACGAACATATGACTTTAATCAAATTGTCTAAAGTGTTGTCTTGCACATGTGGTTTTCTGAACATAGTTGAGGCTGAACTTTGGTTTCTAACTTAATTTTGTAGGATTAGAGGCATTAGAGAATACTTATCGCATATCTGCATATTTTTCTGTCTTTTCATCTAAGAATGTCCTATTTGTTGATTTAAACATAAATTGACTATGTTCATACACTGGAAAACTTAATAAAAAGATTAGAGAAATAATTTTAGTGGCAATTGATTGCATTATCACATGCTTCGATAATTAATTGGTATCATGTACAATTTAAGAGACTGTATTTCACAAGATAAATGGCCCGACACTTCTACTAATGTTCCATTGTTGCCGACGCCTAATATCAAACCATTTGTGGGGTTACTGTGGAAACATTAAACGCCGGAAACTCGCCAAGGTGCTTTTTATACCACTTTGGTACCAGTCAAAACATAGCACCCGAAAATCGTGATTCTTTACGAGTAAAATCTCACCTTTCGTATTGGAGCTCTTTCGGTTCCAATGTTACTGAGACGAGTTTCGAGTTTCTCTGAATAACCCGGGCCTGGAATGAAATTAAAAATGGATAAGAAGATAAATGAGTGTTGCCCCGAGGAGCAGTGCAAGTTTTTTGTCCTTCTTGTCACATCAATCAAAGAGTTTGTACGGCGTAGTGAATGTGTCTCGGGGGAGATTGATGGTGTGAATTGAACTCTGTTACTATAGAGCAAGGTGTTGTACTTTATAACAAGGCTAGTTAGGCATTATACCCGGTGCTTTTCATTTTACGAATAATCAATACAGATCTTACTACAATAAAACAGCAGCAATGGTTCGATGCAGAGCAATTTTACGTTAGCGGCTAAGTGGCTGCTCGAGGCAGGGATAAATTCTTCCTGTACTCAACAAAAGGACAAACAATTTAAAATTCTTTGAAAATGCTTTCCACTTAGATTCCCGGGGACAAGCTCTTTTGAGCGTAAACAATTGGCCGGCTTTTGGCTTGATTCCGTTCCAAATCATTGCACGATATATTTCAGGGTCTAAAATAAACCCCTGTATGGATTATTTCTTCCATATACCTTTAGTCACCGTGTCTAGAGTTCCATTTACCAAGGGATTTGGCTGTGAATCCGTACTTTTTGTGCAATTACTACATGTTGCACTCCGTGTTGTTTTACGTTGCTGATCGAGATACAAGCACAGCTCTTTTAATTCGTTATTTTCGGTCGAGATCTGGCTTTCTCGCAATTCTAAAATATGGAGTTTTTCTTGGTAGGATGCTGCTTCGTTTCGCATAACTGTGGCGGTGTGGCGACCAAATCTCTGCCATTCACGAGCAAGTTTTCTACATTTGTGTCGGTCATCGTCTAAATAGCAGCAGAGATCCCGAAGTTCCTGCATGTCGGTTTGAAGTTTATGATTAACCTCCTTTAACAAACGAATCTCCTCCAGATGGACTTGCATTCTCGTGTTAAACTCTTTCATCAACGTGCCATGGTCCTTTATTATTTGAACTTTTTCCGCTTCGCACTGTCTTAGCTTTTCTAGTACTTTGTCATGTTCGCTCTGCGACACACTTGTAGGTCTTCCCGCCTCGATAACTTGCACACGAGCAGTTTGGTTCATCTTGCTTTCAATCGAAAAACATTACCAAGTGTTTACACCGCCAGTACAGTCAAGCCATAATCCATTCTTCCTTGATGATTGTAGACTAGGAATAATTTTAGCATTGACAATACGTTGAGATTTACATCGAAACTATCTACCATTTACATTCTCAAATTCTGTCATGGAATAATCAATCGAAACGACAGATCGATTTCGCACCTTCAATCAACCAATCACAATTCAATATTGGGCTCCCTGTCTTGATTACAGTAACAGTTCACTTGGGCGCTCTCTCTCGACAAATTAGCGGGAAAAGAGTGTGAATAACAAATTTTGCTACTTCCTTTTCAGCAAATAAGGTAGATTTCCGTGACGCTATTTTCCGGTAATAATAGAAAACCAACGAAATTTATCTTTAGCCTCTAAGATGATGAGGTTGCGTTTCACCATTTTATATCATTTGATGCTATGTTATGGTGGGACGAATTGTGTGTGAAGTGCGCAGTGCAGGTGATGTTTGCTTTGGCGGAAGAGCGTTGTTAAATTTGTATCACATCAGATCTGGTACTTGAGAATGAGGGTGCATAATTTGCGGCAGTCTATGGGTCCTTTCCCAACGCGCATTCCAGCCCCCCTCGCAGATGACCGGATAGAATGAAGATAGAACACATGTATACTACCAGGGAGTTGATGACTCTTTCCAAATTTTGAACTAAATCGCATAATGTTTGTATTATATTCAGTTTTTATTGAGCGCAAAAAAATTTTATTTTACATGCATGCATTTTTAAGTAACATGCATGTTATCACTACAATATAACCCAAAAGAGGCTGAGGATTACAACTCAATATGACGTGCTAGTGTATAAAAGATTACCGCACGTAGGGTGCCTTAGGCGCCTAGCCTGTGCGTAGCGGCACTCGGTGACCTGCCCGTAAAACCTTTTAATTTCGAGTGATTTATGCGCACGTGAAAGTGTTTTTTTTTTTTTTTTTCAATTATACAGTACAACACACTAAATGTCTTGATGCACGAAAAAAAATCAATGTGCTCATTACTCGAGTTTTTCAACACCGAAATACTCAACTTCGTTTAACAAAAACGGGCCGCCAACATGCTCGCCAAAGTGCTCGCCAATTCGACCCTCCCCCGACTTTGCTAGAAAATGCCATTCCTCGTCATTATATTTTAGAGCATACTTAATTAACTATGTTGAGAGGTAGGGACTAAAAGATCCGTGTTATCTATATTCCCAATGTTTGGTGAGCCATGTGACAGGTCGACCTCATTACGTAATCTGAGATCGCGGGCTCACAAAACAAACGAAAGCGACTGGTTCTGCTGCACGAGCCACGAAGATCGACTTTAGCCGTTTTGGAAAACCGTGATCCGCGCCGAACCTTATATCAAATCAACGATTACTGTACCATGTCCACTTATAGATGACAAAGTGACCGTAGCGGGGTAAAGAAATGGCATTGAGGACGCTGAATAGTTCGCGAGGAGCGGTTCTTCTACTTGGGGAAGGAAATTGTTACGTCACACTCAAACAACGTGCTGTCGCTAAAGCTTCCCCTTCAGTTGTTTATTTGGGTGAAGATACTGCCACACAATACTGCTGTGTGAACAATACAAGGAGAAATGTTTTTTTTTCTACTAATACCAAAGCGAACTGTTCCCCAGCCCTTCCTTCGTTTAGGGATTACGATTCCAAGGGCGCACGTGCGATGTATCATTATTGTAGAAGGCTGCTCTGCACGTCCCGTGCTATATATAGGAACCAAGACCATACTACTATCGGCCCATCAGAGGTCAAGGCGGATCAGAAGCTCAGTCGTAAAGGTGCTTCACAAATTCCCGGAAGTGCTGCAGCCAAGGCTAGACGGAAACAACAAGTAAGCTTTTTAGTATGACCCAAAACAAAGCCTTTACGTTTACGTTTAATAATATACTTCACAAAGGCATATATGGCCATATCATAAAGGTATAAAAAAAAAATAAAATAAAAAATAACTTAAGAGGAATTTAAAAAGCAGCTCTGCCCCCCCCCTACCCTCCACCCCCCTCGTCCTCGCCCCCTCTACCAGACGAATGTATGCTTTAAACATTACAGCCCGATTCATTGTTGCCTCCAGTTTTCAAAATGGGAACCTTTTTACAGTGTTTTGTGATCTGTTAGTCATAAGAGGAGGCAGGGCATGTAAAACGAGGCCTAGAGACTACTTTCTGCCTTCCTCCTTCAGGTTTGCACTCTCTCCTTTAGATTCCGCTACTTAACTGATCTAGTTTCTAAAGAAGAGTTTATTTTCTTAGGAAGAGTCTACGGCAGTCAGGAGAAAACTACTGGTGCTGGTTTCATTTTTTTTTTTTTACTGACACGTAAAGCATTAACTATATGTGCTGCCACCATCCAACCTTCTCTCAGCATAAAAAAAACACTTGTCTACACAATTCTTTTAGAAAAGCTCAAGTCATGTTTTTTACTGAAATTGAAAGCAGGGAGATGCAAGCTCAAAGTGCCCAAAGTTTCCCCCCTCCCCCCTCCAATGATTGGCAGATCAGAAAACCCAGCAAATTTTTTTTAGTTTAGAAAAATAGAGGGCACACAACAATAAATTTTAGCTGTAAACAGTGAAAAAAACCTACAATCACACTAATATAAATCTGCTATAGGGAATTAAAGTAATTAAGGACCTCCGTCATATGTAAATATTGTGCCTTTTATCTTTATTCTTGACCCAAAGGGGTAAAGTAACACCCACCCAGAGATGTAGCAGGCCTCAGAATATTGAGGATGGTAGGAGCAAGCCAGGCCCCTACTGGTCATTTCCTTAATATTGTTAAGACACATGCCCCACCCCTCACTATGGCCCTTCACCCCTACATGTTGTGTTGATGTCTTCAGCTTAGCGCCCGCTCACATGCCCCACCTCTTACTATGGCCCTGCACCCCTACATGTTGTGTTGATGTCTTCAGCTTAGTGCCCGCTCACATGCCCCACCCCTTACTATGGCCCTGCACCCCTACATGTTGTGTTGATGTCTTCAGCTTAGCGCCTGGTTACATGCCCCACCCCTTACTATGGCCCTGCACCCCTACATGTTGTGTTGATGTCTTTAGCTTAGCACCTGGTTACATGCCCCACCCCTTACTATGGCCCTGCACCCCTACATGTTGTGTTGATGTCTTCAGCTTAGCGCCTGGTTACATGCCCCACCTCTTACTATGCCCCTGCACCCCTACATGTTGTGTTGATGTCTTCAGCTTAGCGCCTGGTTACATGCCCCACCTCTTACTATGGCCCTGCACCCCTACATGTTGTGTTGATGTCTTCAGCTTAGCGCCCGCTCACATGCCCCACCCCTTACTATGGCCCTGCACCCCTACATGTTGTGTTGATGTCTTCAGCTTAGCGCCCGCTCACATGCCCCACCCCTTACTATGGCCCTTCACCCCTACATGTTGTGTTGATTACTTCAGCTTAGCGCCTGGTTACATGCCCCACCCCTTACTATGGCCCTGCACCCCTACATGTTGTGTTGATGTCTTCAGCTTAGCGCCCGCTCACATGCCCCACCCCTTACTATGGCCCTACACCCCTACATGTTGTGTTGATGTCTTCAGCTTAGCGCCTGGTTACATGCCCCACCCCTTACTATGGCCCTGCACCCCTACATGTTGTGTTGATGTCTTCAGCTTAGCGCCCGCTCACATGCCCCACCCCTTACTATGGCCCTGCACCCCAACATGTTGTGTTGATGTCTTCAGCTTAGCGCCTGGTTACATGCCCCACCCCTTACTATGGCCCTGCACCCCTACATGTTGTGTTGATGTCTTCAGCTTAGCGCCTGGTTATATGCCCCACCCCTTACTATGGCCCTGCACCCCTAAATGTTGTGTTGATGTCTTCAGCTTAGCGCCTGGTTACATGCCCCACCCCTTACTATGGCCCTGCACCCCTACATGTTGTGTTGATGTCTTCAGCTTAGCGCCTGGTTACATGCCCCACTCCTTACTATGGCCCTGCACCCCTACATGTTGTGTTGATGTCTTCAGCTTAGCGCCTGGTTACATGCCCCACCCCTTACTATGGCCCTTCACCCCTACATGTTGTGTTGATGTCTTCAGCTTAGTGCCTGGTTACATGCCCCACCCATTACTATGGCCCTTCACCCCTACATGTTGTGTTGATGTCTTCAGCTTAGCGCCTGGTTACATGCCCCACCCATTACTATGGCCCTGCACCCCTACATGTTGTGTTGATGTCGTCAGCTTAGCGCCTGGTTACATGCCCCACCCATTACTATGGCCCTGCACCCCTACATGTTGTGTTGATGTCGTCAGCTTAGCGCCTGGTTACATGCCCCACCCCTTACTATGGCCCTGCACCCCTACATGTTGTGTTGATGTCGTCAGCTTAGCGCCTGGTTACATGCCCCACCCATTACTATGGCCCTGCACCCCTACATGTTGTGTTGATGTCTTCAGCTTAGTGCCTGGTTACATGCGCCACCCCTTACTATGGCCCTGCACCCCTACATGTTGTGTTGATGTCTTCAGCTTAGCGCCCGCTCACATGCCCCACCCCTTACTATGGTCCTGCACCCCTACATGTTGTGTTGATGTCTCCAGCTTAGCGCCTGGTTACATGCCCCACCCCTTACTATGGCCCTGCACCCCTAAATGTTGTGTTGATGTCTTCAGCTTAGCGCCCGCTCACATGCCCCACCCCTTACTATGGCCCTGCACCCCTACATGTTGTGTTGATGTCTTCAGCTTAGCGCCTGGTTACATGCCCCACCTCTTACTATGGCCCTGCACCCCTACATGTTGTGTTGATGTCTTCAGCTTAGCGCCCGCTCACATGCCCCACCCCTTACTATGGCCCTGCACCCCTACATGTTGTGTTGATGTCTTCAGCTTAGCGCCCGCTCACATGCCCCACCCCTTACTATGGCCCTTCACCCCTACATGTTGTGTTGATTACTTCAGCTTAGCGCCTGGTTACATGCCCCACCCCTTACTATGGCCCTGCACCCCTACATGTTGTGTTGATGTCTTCAGCTTAGCGCCCGCTCACATGCCCCACCCCTTACTATGGCCCTACACCCCTACATGTTGTGTTGATGTCTTCAGCTTAGCGCCTGGTTACATGCCCCACCCCTTACTATGGCCCTGCACCCCTACATGTTGTGTTGATGTCTTCAGCTTAGCGCCCGCTCACATGCCCCACCCCTTACTATGGCCCTGCACCCCAACATGTTGTGTTGATGTCTTCAGCTTAGCGCCTGGTTACATGCCCCACCCCTTACTATGGCCCTGCACCCCTACATGTTGTGTTGATGTCTTCAGCTTAGCGCCTGGTTATATGCCCCACCCCTTACTATGGCCCTGCACCCCTAAATGTTGTGTTGATGTCTTCAGCTTAGCGCCTGGTTACATGCCCCACCCCTTACTATGGCCCTGCACCCCTACATGTTGTGTTGATGTCTTCAGCTTAGCGCCTGGTTACATGCCCCACTCCTTACTATGGCCCTGCACCCCTACATGTTGTGTTGATGTCTTCAGCTTAGCGCCTGGTTACATGCCCCACCCCTTACTATGGCCCTTCACCCCTACATGTTGTGTTGATGTCGTCAGCTTAGTGCCTGGTTACATGCCCCACCCATTACTATGGCCCTTCACCCCTACATGTTGTGTTGATGTCTTCAGCTTAGCGCCTGGTTACATGCCCCACCCATTACTATGGCCCTGCACCCCTACATGTTGTGTTGATGTCGTCAGCTTAGCGCCTGGTTACATGCCCCACCCATTACTATGGCCCTGCACCCCTACATGTTGTGTTGATGTCGTCAGCTTAGCGCCTGGTTACATGCCCCACCCCTTACTATGGCCCTGCACCCCTACATGTTGTGTTGATGTCGTCAGCTTAGCGCCTGGTTACATGCCCCACCCATTACTATGGCCCTGCACCCCTACATGTTGTGTTGATGTCTTCAGCTTAGTGCCTGGTTACATGCGCCACCCCTTACTATGGCCCTGCACCCCTACATGTTGTGTTGATGTCTTCAGCTTAGCGCCCGCTCACATGCCCCACCCCTTACTATGGTCCTGCACCCCTACATGTTGTGTTGATGTCTCCAGCTTAGCGCCTGGTTACATGCCCCACCCCTTACTATGGCCCTGCACCCCTAAATGTTGTGTTGATGTCTTCAGCTTAGCGCCCGCTCACATGCCCCACCCCTTACTATGGCCCTGCACCCCTACATGTTGTGTTGATGTCTTCAGCTTAGCACCTGGTTACATGCCCCACCCCTTACTATGGCCCTGCACCCCTAAATGTTGTGTTGATGTCTCCAGCTTAGCGCCTGGTGACATGCCCCACCCCTTACTATGGCCCTGCACCCCTAAATGTTGTGTTGATGTCTTCAGCTTAGCACCTGGTTACATTCCCCGCCCCTTACTATGGCCCTGCACCCCTAAATGTTGTGTTGATGTCTCCAGCTTAGCGCCTGGTTACATGCCCCACCCCTTACTATGGCCCTGCACCCCTACATGTTGTGTTGATGTCTTCAGCTTAGCACCTGGTTACATGCCCCACCCCTTACTATGGCCCTGCACCCCTAAATGTTGTGTTGATGTCTTCAGCTTAGCACCTGGTTACATGCCCCACCCCTTACTATGGCCCTGCACCCCTAAATGTTGTGTTGATGTCTTCAGCTTAGCGCCCGGTCACAGGAGAGAGCAGTGCCAACCTCTAGAGTGGGCCGGCTCGTCAACTATGGCGGTAGGTTATTAAAATGTATGCAACTTTATATGTAAGGAGAGAAATGTTTGAAATCTTTTGCAACTTTATATGTGCATAACACAGTAGCTGAAACATAGTTACACTTAACAGCCCACTCTTAAGAAAGTACAAGATATTATTTTGTTGTAGTGTCATTTGGAAATGTATGTAAAAAGGTATTAAGTTAAAGGCATAGGAAACCCTGTATTATAAACTATTTTTGGGATGATGAGTATGGTGGGTGTTCTTGTGTCTTCCTTTGATTACCCACCTGCTAAGTATATTGAAAGTGATGAGAATCATATCTCTCTCAGGTCTTCTGGCTAGTGTAACACTTGGGGCTATATCAGAAATCACAAAAGGACAGCTTGGTTTAAAGCAAGGTACAGTGATTTCTAATAATTTATACAATAAGTTATAAATGTTCAGTAATATAATAAATATAATAACAGACTAACTATTATCATTATAGAGCAAGGCACTAGATTGAAGATGCTGTCCAGAGATCTGGATGCATTCCAGACAGCTGTTCATCATTTTTTTACAGAGAAGAAAGATGTCTTGAGAAGTCTGAAAAATTAATTCTTCCTAGCACCTATCAAAATGTTTATATTGTTTAACAACTGTTGAATCCTGACAACTCTGACATGGCTAACTCAAACTCGTCCCTAACCCAAGATTTATCTTTTCTAGATACAGTAATTTTTGTGAGTCTTGCTACTGTTTTACTGTTCGGCAGACTACAGTCTAGTTCATTTTCTATAAAGAGGCTCATCGCACAGTATATGTTGAATGCCATCAAATCCCCTTTTACACATTTTTGTGAAAAAAAATTATATTCCTTTAGTGGATAACTTGTCAAAAAAGACAGGCAGCGCATTCTTGACAGAGGCAAACGTCCAAAAGATTGTGAATACATTGTGTCGCATGAGAGGAGCTGCTTTGAAACTTGGCCAGATGCTAAGCATACAAGGTAAAGTATTCTAGATTACCTGACAACTTCAAGATTCGTTTCAACTATTAGTTTGACTTGGATAGTTTTACAAGCTTCCCTTTAATGTTAATGTCACAGATAACGCCCTGATTGCTCCAGAGTTACTTGCCATCTTTGAGAGGGTCCGTAACAGCGCAGATTTCATGCCCAAGTGGCAGCTGGAGGTACAGTATTCTTTGAAACCACTTGGGTCAGATCCATGAGAGGGGGCAATATATTAAGCATCCAGTATAAATCCACTCACTAGCTTCCGTACTCACTATCTATTAAGCCATAGATAATGAGTAGCAAAAAGCGGTAATTTCGAGCAAAAAGCGGTTATTTATTGCTGAGAATTATTAAAATCTTAATTTTTTCTAAGTTATTATTTGAGTGGATTTACACTAAAACAGAGGCACTATGCCCTTCGTTGACTATCTATTCACTCATAGAAAACTCGAGCTCATAGTGTAATTGTTAAATATATAAATATAATAATGATGTAAAGAAATATATAAACAGGAGTTGAATATGTGGTTTTAGCTTCATAGTCCTAGAAGCAATTCAAAGTGTTGGAAGGGTGTATACACTCTGGGCCTGGCACTGGTTCTCTAAGTATTGACAAGTTAACATCAAGCCTTTGAATTTGAGATGCTCAAAGCAATCAAGTTTAAAATACTGTTTGTTTGTTTCTGTGTGTTTTTTTTTTTTTTCGTACTGATGTTTGTTCTTCACTTCTAGAATGTTTTAAAGAAAGAGATTGGAGCTGATTGGAAAAGTAAGCTCCTGGAATTTGATGAGAAGCCATTTGCAGCTGCATCAATTGGGCAAGTTCACAGAGGGGTGTTGCTGGATGGCAGGGAGGTAGCCATCAAAATACAGGTAAAAACATACTGTCATAAAGGTCAAATATCTGCTGAATGAAACATCTGGAATTATTAAAAAGACTAGGGTTCTACATATATACTATACATACATACAAAACACAGACACAAAACTCTACCAAGAAATTTTTGTATAAGTATATAAGCATACATCTTGGATAAAGACATTCATCCTGCAGTCTTCCGTTGTGCATCATTATCCATCAAACTTCAATACAGATTGTACCTTATACTGATAGTGCCTTATCTGACAAGTTTTATTGGATGGTCCCCCCACCCCTCAACCCCCCCCCCCCCTTACTACTATTCCTCTGTATTTTGGTACTTTATATGGTCATTTTTTGTTTTGTGATCTTTTAGTATCCTGGAGTTGGAGATAGTATTGACAGCGACATCAATAACTTAATGACCATCCTGAACATGGCTAGCCTCCTTCCAAAAGAGCTTTACGCTGAAAATGCTGTGGAAGTAGCAAGACGAGAGCTTGCGTGGGAAGTGGACTACGTCAGAGAAGCCCAAAGTGCCAGAAAATTCAAGTAAGAGAATAGTAGCCTGTGTAGCAAGTGTTTAAGTGAGTTTCAAAAGCATGAAAAAAATGTTGTTGCTCCATTTTTCATGCAGTTGAACTCTTCACTTGTTCAAACATGAGCACAAAGGTACACATTTTACACTGGCTTGCATGATGTGTTCAACCCCAGGGGGGTGTCTGAACCCTACCTCACCATAGAAAGAATGTCACAATAGTCATGCTGTTTTGTATTTTGGGCTGAATTTTGATATTTTGGTAGTTTTTGGGAATTGTTAAGTCTGGTAACTGGGGTATATAATCGAAGATTGAAAAAAATATTGGGCTCCTTTCCCCTCTCCCACATCATGCTTATAGCTGAGTACCCCCTCCCATAGGGTTTTCTCTTAATGCTTTCCATATTCCTGGTGCCCTAGCAACATATAAGTTAGCCTGTGTAGCTGGTGAGTTTCAGAGCAGTTTTCTATCCGAGAATATGTGAACTTGGTTGTAGTTTTTTTTTTATTAGCTTTTCAAATGGCTGCATTAGAGAGCTGAGGCTAGTGTAAGAGGCACCCAGAATTATTGCCTGCAATCAACCCCGTGAGATTTTCTAAATGCCATTGAGCCGCCGTGTGTGGTGAGCGCATGTTTGATGGCAAAAAGCAAGCACTCCAAACACTGTCAAATGAGAACCAATTATAAACCAGCCTATGTAAACATTAGTGGGAAACAAATTTGCCATCTTGCTCCTAAAAAATTATTCAAATAAACATGGCAAACTATGGCGGATAATCCAACCCCTCTTTGCCGTATTTTCCATAAGTTTTTTAAGCCAAATTTTCTGGAGAAGAGAGGCAGACATTCCACCTCTGTCAATTTATACTCCCCAGTGAAGAACAAAGATTTTTTGGTCTTGTCTTGATTGAAGTTTGTACAGGCGTTGCAATCGAATTTGTTAACAACAAGCCATTTTCCAGCAGAGCTTGCAACCCCTTCACGAGAAAAAATTATAGATAATCTCTCTCTGTTTGTCCCAAGATTTTGTAAATCTTCTAAGCACTTGTCTAAATTTTGCTTGAACAAACTGTCTTCCTTTGCCGCCATTTTACTACTAACTAGTAATGCGCCAGATGTGATGGCTTGTTGATTAATGACAGAAGCTATTGTCAATTAGCCAATCAGAAAAAGTGTTTGCGCGGAGTTTAAAAAATCTCATGAGGTTGATTGCAGGGGGTTATTTCAGGGGCCTCTAACAATAGCCTTGAACGGGTTCACCTAGATTTGGATAGCAAACTGCTCTGAAACTCAAAGTAACTGCCAGCTACACAGGCTACTTAAATTTTGACACTAGCTGTTCTGTTTAGAGAGCTGCTAAAAGACGATCCAGAGATTGGAATACCAGTGGTGATAGATGAGCTAAGCTCAAGGCAGGTTATCACTTCTGAACTGATCAATGGAATGCCACTGGATAAGATCAAAGACCTCAGCCCTGAAACTATCAACAAGGTATTAACACTGATTTTTTTTTTTGTGGTGTGATAGAGCAGTTTAATAAAGAGAATATAGAGGTATCACTCAAATGAAGCCCCCTTTTTCAGTTTGAGAAAAGCTCAAATCATTTCAGAGCTTTATGGAAAACATGCTTAAGCATGCTATCTGATTGACATGAACTCTGCTAGACAACCAATGAGACAAAGAAATGATTGAGTGTGAATCCTAGCTCATCACAACCCCCATTGTTTTATCGTTTGTGTCAATAAGTCTTTCGTGAGTGAAGTAGTTGGCAGTAAAAACCCTGGCTTTCCGAGGATGATCAAAACTGGGATTCCTTAATGCTAATTTGCTACTTTGTCTTTCTTGAACTTTATTAATTTGGTGACCATGTTGGCGTGTGTCACATGGAACAGTAAATTGTAGCTGAATCGAAGGCTGGACCATCCTTAGTAATTCTAAAATTGAATATTGCATCTTTTTTTTCCTCTAGGTCTGTTATAAAATTCTTCACCTTTGTTTGCGAGAAGTTTTTGAGTATCGCTTTATGCAGACAGACCCCAACTGGTCCAACTTCTTCTACGACCCTGAGGCTGACAAGGTGACCAAACCAGAATAAAGGGACTCACTTTATCATGTACAGTGGAACAACGATATTTTGATACCCAAAATAGTGATACTCTCTGTATTGCCATATTCATTTTCTGGCCACTCCAACAATAAAATATATGAGAAGTCATCTAATGATTTTCTACAATGCTTTTTCGTCCCTTGCCATTTCATTAGATCAAGATTTTGCTGTACATGTAAGATGTTGTGCATAATATATGATACCCGTAAACTGCACACCAGAAACAAGTAGACTCTACTACCTAATAATAAT
The DNA here is from genome assembly GCF_932526225.1 of Nematostella vectensis. Taxonomy (NCBI): domain Eukaryota; kingdom Metazoa; phylum Cnidaria; class Anthozoa; order Actiniaria; family Edwardsiidae; genus Nematostella; species Nematostella vectensis. The sequence continues at coordinate 17,096,313 of NC_064040.1, read as the reverse complement.
TATAATGTTGTTGTTGTTGTTGTTGTAGATTTATCTTCTTGACTTTGGTGCCAGTAGGGAATATTCCAAGTCATTCGTTGATCATTACATCAAGGTTAGTCAAGATCTTGTTAAGATAGCTCATTATTTTCATTTGTGGATTATTGCATCAAGGTTTTTCTCGTTGTATAGGGTAAGTCAGTATTCTCATATTTTGGTCATTGCTTCAAGGTTAGTCTTGACAGTATTTGCCATCAATTGACATATTGAAATGTTTTCTAACAGATCATACGAGGAGCAGCTATTGGTGATGAACAAATGGTTGTGGATAACTCCATTGCACTACATTTTCTAACAGGATATGAATCTAAGGTAAGAAAATGATTTTTTTCGTAAAAAAAAAGTTTTTACTCTTTTACTCAGTGAGGGCCCCTACCATTCCGCTTTCCGTTTGCATTGGATATACTTTGTTATTGTTTTTATTCATTATAATTTAAATTTTATATTTATTTATTACAAATTATGTGAAGAAACTTGTAAATATTAATTCATATGCAATGTATCAAATTCAGTTGAATGTACCCTAACTGCTATATCATCCTGTCCGATGTAAATTAGATTAGAGGCATGGTTTTAGTTGCATTTACGCACTCAAAAACACCATAGTTTATTTGGTGGAGCATGTTCCCTTTGCTTTATATGGCATTCCCCTTCCCCACCCTCCTGCACACTCCACCACTGCTTCATGTTTCACTGTGCTATGTTCGCAGGTTATGGTCAAGGCCCACGTGGATGCAGTCATGATACTAGGCGAGCCATTCAAACAATCCAAACCCTTCAATTTTGGTACGCAGGACACCACACGCCGGATAATGGACCTAATTCCCATCATGCTCCGCCATCGCCTGACCCCGCCCCCTGAGGAGGTCTACTCGCTGCACAGAAAGCTGTCAGGCTCATTCTTGCTGTGTGCCAAGCTAGGCGCAGTCATGGAATGCAAAACTTTGTTTGATGAAGTCTGGAACAATTATGAGTTTTAAAGACGGGGCGAGGTTGCCAAGACACAAGATGGCTAGGTTACTTAGTACATTAGGGCTAGGTTACCACGGTGAAAAATGCCTGTTACCGAGTTCATTAGGCCAAGGTTACCAAGGTGCAAAAGGCCTGGTTTATGTATACGAGACTGGGTCGGGTAGTGTACAAGTTTATGTATACAAGACTTTCCTTGTACCTTTAAGGATCGTGTAGTGTACAAGTTTATGTATACGAGACTTGCCTTGTACCTTTAAGGATCGTGTAGTGTACAAGTTTATGTATACGAGACTTGCCTTATACCTTTAAGGATCGTGTAGAGTACGGCTGTTTGGCTTTTTTGAGCGAGTTGATGTTTTCATGCTGTATTTTAGCAAATAGAAGCCATGTCTTTGTTTTCAGGGGCGTAGCCAGGATTTTTAACAGGAGGAGGCCCAAAAAGGCCAATATAACACATAATAATATAACACGCTTGCCCCCTGGCTATGCCCCTGGGATCAGACGAACAAATTTATCACAGATCAGACGCTGTGGCCTTTCCGGGAAAACTTCCGGGATTCCTGAAACTACGGCTAGCCGACTAAACTACAAAGATATTCTCGATCTTGTCTAAGCACATTCAGGACTCCTCATTCCTGATGTGATCTTTCCAACAAATGTTGAGTAATTTTAAATACTAGATACGTATTCCAACTTAAACGTCCAGCATTATCTCCCTTATTCATCTTCCAGGTCTCACAACCGTATAAAAAAGCTGAGGTACTTGTGATCCTTTTAACCTCCATATTCTTCTCAGTCTAGTGCATGCACTTCTTGGGGTCATTTGTACAAATAACGGCCCCTGCAAGTACGGCAAATCCGACCGGACCTAGTCCTTTGCGGGAGCGTCTCCTCTGTCACTCTCCAAGTTAAATCAGTCAATCTCCGAATTATCAACTTCTCCGTCACTATCTGACCTATTATCTCAGTCACTCTCCCATCCGCCTCCGACTCATCGTCTATGCATCTGACAACTCCCCTTCTCGTCACTTCCAATATTATCTATTACAAGCGCTTCATCCTCCCAGTTTACCTCCTCTCAATGGCCACTTTCAATATTATTTATTACAAGCGCATCATCCCCCTACTTTACCTCCTCTCAAGGCCACTTTCAATATTATCTATTACAAGCGCGTCATCCTCCTAGTTTACCTCCTCTTAATGGCCACTTTCAATATTATCTATTACAACCGCTTCATCCTCCTAGTTCACCTCCTCTCATGGCCACTTTCAATATTATCTATTACAAGCGCGTCATCCTCCTAGTTTACCTCCTCTCAATGGCCACTTTCAATATTATCTATTACAAGCGCTTCATCCTCCTAGTTTACCTCTCAATGGCCACTTCCAATATTATCTATTACAAGCGCTTCATCCTCCTAGTTTACCTCCTCTCAAGGCCACTTTCAATATTATCTATTACAAGCGCGTCATCCTCCTAGTTTACCTCCTCTTAATGGCCACTTTCAATATTATCTATTACAACCGCTTCATCCTCCTAGTTCACCTCCTCTCATGGCCACTTTCAATATTATCTATTACAAGCGCTTCATCCTCCTAGTTTACCTCCTCTTAATGGCCACTTTCAATATTATCTATTACAAGCGCTTCATCCTCCTAGTTTACCCACTCTCAATGGCCACTTTCAATATTATTTATTACAAGCGCGTCATCCTCCTAGTTCACCTCCTCTCATGGCCACTTTCAATATTATCTATTACAAGCGCTTCATCCTCCTAGTTTACCTCCTCTCAATGGACACTTTCAATATTATCTATTACAAGCGCTTCATCCTCCTAGTTTACCTCCTCTCATGGCCACTTTCAATATTATCTATTACAAGCGCTTCATCCTCCTAGTTTACCTCCTCTCAATGGCCACTTTCAATATTGTTTATTACAAGCGCTTCATCCTCCTAGTTTACCTCCTCTTAATGGCCACTTTCAATATTATCTATTACACGCGCTTCATCCTCCTAGTTTACCTCCTCTCAATGGCCACTTCCAATATTATCTATTACAACCCCTTCATCCTCCTAGTTCACCTCCTCTCATGGCCACTTTCAATATTATCTATTACAAGCGCTTCATCCTCCTAGTTTACCTCCTCTTAATGGCCACTTTCAACACTTTCAATATTATCTATTACAAGCGCTTCATCCTCCTAGTTTACCTCCTCTCAATGGCCACTTCCAATATTATCTATTACAACCGCTTCATCCTCCTAGTTCACCTCCTCTCAATGGCCACTCAATATTATTTATTACAAGCGCTTCATCCTCCTAGTTTACCTCCTCTCAAGGCCACTTTCAATATTATCTATAACAAGCGCTTCATCCTCCTAGTTTACCTCCTCTCAATGGACACTTTCAATATTATCTATTACAAGCGCTTCATCCTCCTAGTTCACCTCCTCTCAATGGCCACTCAATATTATTTATTACAAGCGCTTCATCCTCCTAGTTTACCTCCTCTCAAGGCCACTTTCAATATTATCTATTACAAGCGCTTCATCCTCCTAGTTTACCTCCTCTCATGGCCACTTCCAATATTATCTATTACAAGCGCTTCATCCTCCTAGTTTACCTCCTCTTAATGGCCACTCCCAATATTATCTATTACAAGCGCTTCATCCTCCTAGTTTACCTCCTCTTAATGGCCACTCCCAATATTATCTATTACAAGCGCTTCATCCTCCTAGTTTACCTCCTCTCAAGGCCACTTCCAATATTATCTATTACAAGCGCTTCATCCTCCTAGTTTACCTCCTCTTAATGGCCACTCCCAATATTATCTATTACAAGCGCTTCATCCTCCTAGTTTACCTCCTCTTAATGGCCACTCCCAATATTATCTATTACAAGCGCTTCATCCTCCTAGTTTACCTCCTCTCAAGGCCACTTCCAATATTATCTATTACAAGCGCTTCATCCTCCTAGTTTACCTCCTCTTAATGGCCACTCCCAATATTATCTATTACAAGCGCTTCATCCTCCTAGTTTACCTCCTCAATGGCCACTTCCAATATTATCTATTACAAGCGCTTCATCCTCCTAGTTTACCTCCTCTCAAGGCCACTTCCAATATTATCTATTACAAGCGCTTCATCCTCCTAGTTTACCTCCTCTTAATGGCCACTTCCAATATTATCTATTACAAGCGCTTCATCCTCCTAGTTTACCTCCTCTCAATGGCCACTTCCAATATTATCTATTACAAGCGCCTCATCCTCCTAGTTTACCTCCTCTCAATGGCCACTTTCAATATTATCTATTACAAGCGCTTCATCCTCCTAGTTTACCTCCTCTCAATGGTCACTTTCAATATTATCTATTACAAGCGCTTCATCCTCCTAGTTGACCTCCTCTCAATGGCCACTTTCAATATTATCTATTACAAGCGCTTCATCCTCCTAGTTCACCTCCTCTCAATGGCCACTTTCAATATTATCTATTACAAGCGCTTCATCCTCCTAGTTTACCTCCTCTCAATGGCCACTTCCAATATTATCTATTACAAGCGCTTCATCCTCCTAGTTTACCTCCTCTTAATGGCCACTTTCAACACTTTCAATATTATCTATTACAAGCGCTTCATCCTCCTAGTTTACCTCCTCTCATGGCCACTTTCAATATTATCTATTACAAGCGCTTCATCCTCCTAGTTTACCGCTCAATGGCCACTTCCAATATTATCTATTACAAGCGCTTCATCCTCCTAGTTTACCTCCTCTCAATGGCCAATATTATCTATTACAAGCGCTTCATCCTCCTAGTTCACCTCCTCTCAATGGCCACTTTCAATATTATCTATTACAAGCGCTTCATCCTCCTAGTTGACCTCCTCTCAATGGCCACTTTCAATATTATCTATTACAAGCGCTTCATCCTCCTAGTTTACCTCCTCAATGGCCACTTCCAATATTATCTATTACAAGCGCTTCATCCTCCTAGTTTACCTCCTCTCAATGGTCACTTCCAATATTATCTATTACAAGCGCTTCATCCTCCTAGTTTACCTCCTCTCAATGGCCACTTCCAATATTATCTATTACAAGCGCTTCATCCTCCTAGTTTACCTCCTCTCAATGGCCACTTCCAATATTATCTATTACAAGCGCTTCATCCTCCTAGTTTACCTCCTCAATGGCCACTTCCAATATTATCTATTACAAGCGCTTCATCCTCCTAGTTTACCTCCTCTCATGGCCACTTTCAATATTATCTATTACAAGCGCTTCATCCTCCTAGTTTACCTCCTCTCAATGGCCACTTCCAATATTATCTATTACAAGCGCTTCATCCTCCTAGTTGACCTCCTCTCAATGGCCACTTTCAATATTATCTATTACAAGCGCTTCATCCCCCTACTTTACCTCCTCTCATGGCCACTTTCAATATTATCTATTACAAGCGCTTCATCCTCCTAGTTTACCTCCTCTCAAGGCCACTTCCAATATTATCTATTACAAGCGCTTCATCCTCCTAGTTTACCTCCTCTCATGGCCACTTTCAATATTATCTATAACAAGCGCTTCATCCTCCTAGTTTACCTCCTCTCAATGGCCACTTTCAATATTATCTATTACAAGCGCTTCATCCTCCTAGTTTACCTCCTCTCATGGCCACTTTCAATATTATCTATTACAAGCGCTTCATCCTCCTAGTTTACCTGCTCTCAATGGCCACTTTCAATATTATCTATTACAACCGCTTCATCCTCCTAGTTGACCTCCTCTCAATGGCCACTTTCAATATTATCTATTACAAGCGCTTCAACCCCCTACTTTACCTCCTCTCATGGCCACTTTCAGTATTATCTATTACAAGCGCTTCATCCTCCTAGTTTACCTCCTCTCAAGGCCACTTCCAATATTATCTATTACAAGCGCTTCATCCTCCTAGTTTACCTCCTATCATGGCCACTTTCAATATTATCTATAACAACCGCTTCATCCTCCTAGTTGACCTCCTCTCAATGGCCACTTTCAATATTATCTATTACAAGCGCTTCAACCCCCTACTTTACCTCCTCTCATGGCCACTTTCAATATTATCTATTACAAGCGCTTCATCCTCCTAGTTTACCTCCTCTCAAGGCCACTTCCAATATTATCTATTACAAGCGCTTCATCCTCCTAGTTTACCTCCTCTCATGGCCACTTTCAATATTATCTATAACAAGCGCTTCATCCTCCTAGTTTACCTCCTCTCAATGGACACTTTCAATATTATCTATTACAAGCGCTTCATCCTCCTAGTTTACCTCCTCTCAAGGCCACTTTCAATATTATCTATTACAAGCGCTTCATCCTCCTAGTTTACCTCCTCTTAATGGCCACTTTCAATATTATCTATTACAAGCGCTTCATCCTCCTAGTTTACCTCCTCTCAAGGCCACTTCCAATATTATCTATTACAAGCGCTTCATCCTCCTAGTTTACCTCCTCTCATGGCCACTTTCAATATTATCTATAACAAGCGCTTCATCCTCCTAGTTTACCTCCTCTCAATGGACACTTTCAATATTATCTATTACAAGCGCTTCATCCTCCTAGTTTACCTCCTCTCAAGGCCACTTTCAATATTATCTATTACAAGCGCTTCATCCTCCTAGTTTACCTCCTCTTAATGGTCACTTTCAATATTATCTATTACAAGCGCTTCATCCTCCTAGTTTACCTCCTCTCAATGGCCACTTTCAATATTATTTATTACAAGCGCGTCATCCTCCTAGTTCACCTCCTCTCATGGCCACTTTCAATATTATCTATTACAAGCGCTTCATCCTCCTAGTTTACCTCCTCTCAATGGCCACTTTCAATATTATCTATTACAAGCGCTTCATCCTCCTAGTTTACCTCCTCTCATGGCCACTTTCAATATTATCTATTACAAGCGCTTCATCCTCCTAGTTTACCTCCTCTCAATGGCCACTTTCAATATTGTTTATTACAAGCGCTTCATCCTCCTAGTTTACCTCCTCTTAATGGCCACTTTCAATATTATCTATTACACGCGCTTCATCCTCCTAGTTTACCTCCTCTCAATGGCCACTTCCAATATTATCTATTACAACCCCTTCATCCTCCTAGTTCACCTCCCCTCATGGCCACTTTCAATATTATGTATTACAAGCGCTTCATCCTCCTAGTTTACCTCCTCTTAATGGCCACTTTCAACACTTTCAATATTATCTATTACAAGCGCTTCATCCTCCTAGTTTACCTCCTCTCAATGGCCACTTCCAATATTATCTATTACAACCGCTTCATCCTCCTAGTTTACCTCCTCTCATGGCCACTTTCAATATTATCTATAACAAGCGCTTCATCCTCCTAGTTTACCTCCTCTCAATGGACACTTTCAATATTATCTATTACAAGCGCTTCATCCTCCTAGTTTACCTCCTCTCAAGGCCACTTTCAATATTATCTATTACAAGCGCTTCATCCTCCTAGTTTACCTCCTCTTAATGGCCACTTTCAATATTATCTATTACAAGCGCTTCATCCTCCTAGTTTACCTCCTCTCAATGGCCACTTTCAATATTATTTATTACAAGCGCGTCATCCTCCTAGTTCACCTCCTCTCATGGCCACTTTCAATATTATCTATTACAAGCGCTTCATCCTCCTAGTTTACCTCCTCTCAATGGACACTTTCAATATTATCTATTACAAGCGCTTCATCCTCCTAGTTTACCTCCTCTCATGGCCACTTTCAATATTATCTATTACAAGCGCTTCATCCTCCTAGTTTACCTCCTCTCAATGGCCACTTTCAATATTGTTTATTACAAGCGCTTCATCCTCCAAGTTTACCTCCTCTTAATGGCCACTTTCAATATTATCTATTACACGCGCTTCATCCTCCTAGTTTACCTCCTCTCAATGGCCACTTCCAATATTATCTATTACAAGCGCTTCATCCTCCTAGTTTACCTCCTCTTAATGGCCACTTCCAATATTATCTATTACAAGCGCTTCATCCTCCTAGTTTACCTCCTCTCAATGGCCACTTCCAATATTATCTATTACAAGCGCCTCATCCTCCTAGTTTACCTCCTCTCAATGGCCACTTTCAATATTATCTATTACAAGCGCTTCATCCTCCTAGTTTACCTCCTCTCAATGGCCACTTTCAATATTGTTTATTACAAGCGCTTTATCCTCCAAGTTTACCTCCTCTTAATGGCCACTTTCAATATTATCTATTACACGCGCTTCATCCTCCTAGTTTACCTCCTCTCAATGGCCACTTCCAATATTATCTATTACAAGCGCTTCATCCTCCTAGTTTACCTCCTCTTAATGGCCACTTCCAATATTATCTATTACAAGCGCTTCATCCTCCTAGTTTACCTCCTCTCAATGGCCACTTCCAATATTATCTATTACAAGCGCCTCATCCTCCTAGTTTACCTCCTCTCAATGGCCACTTTCAATATTATCTATTACAAGCGCTTCATCCTCCTAGTTTACCTCCTCAATGGCCACTTCCAATATTATCTATTACAAGCGCTTCATCCTCCTAGTTTACCTCCTCTCAATGGTCACTCCCAATATTATCTATTACAAGCGCTTCATCCTCCTAGTTTACCTCCTCTCATGGCCACTTCCAATATTATCTATTACAAGCGCTTCATCCTCCTAGTTTACCTCCTCTCAATGGCCACTTCCAATATTATCTATTACAAGCGCTTCATCCTCCTAGTTTACCTCCTCAATGGCCACTTCCAATATTATCTATTACAAGCGCTTCATCCTCCTAGTTTACCTCCTCTTAATGGCCACTTCCAATATTATCTATTACAAGCGCTTCATCCTCCTAGTTTACCTCCTCTCAATGGCCACTTCCAATATTATCTATTACAAGCGCCTCATCCTCCTAGTTGACCTCCTCTCAATGGCCACTTTCAATATTATCTATTACAAGCGCTTCATCCTCCTAGTTTACCTCCTCAATGGCCACTTCCAATATTATCTATTACAAGCGCTTCATCCTCGTAGTTTACCTCCTCTCAATGGTCACTTCCAATATTATCTATTACAAGCGCTTCATCCTCCTAGTTTACCTCCTCTCAATGGCCACTTCCAATATTATCTATTACAAGCGCTTCATCCTCCTAGTTTACCTCCTCTCAATGGCCACTTCCAATATTATCTATTACAAGCGCTTCATCCTCCTAGTTTACCTCCTCAATGGCCACTTCCAATATTATCTATTACAAGCGCTTCATCCTCCTAGTTTACCTCCTCTCATGGCCACTTTCAATATTATCTATTACAAGCGCTTCATCCTCCTAGTTTACCTCCTCTCAAGGCCACTTCCAATATTATCTATTACAAGCGCTTCATCCTCCTAGTTGACCTCCTCTCAATGGCCACTTTCAATATTATCTATTACAAGCGCTTCATCCCCCTACTTTACCTCCTCTCATGGCCACTTTCAATATTATCTATTACAAGCGCTTCATCCTCCTAGTTTACCTCCTCTCAAGGCCACTTCCAATATTATCTATTACAAGCGCTTCATCCTCCTAGTTTACCTCCTCTCATGGCCACTTTCAATATTATCTATAACAAGCGCTTCATCCTCCTAGTTTACCTCCTCTCAATGGCCACTTTCAATATTATCTATTACAAGCGCTTCATCCTCCTAGTTTACCTCCTCTCATGGCCACTTTCAATATTATCTATTACAAGCGCTTCATCCTCCTAGTTTACCTCCTCTCAATGGCCACTTTCAATATTATCTATTACAACCGCTTCATCCTCCTAGTTGACCTCCTCTCAATGGCCACTTTCAATATTATCTATTACAAGCGCTTCATCCCCCTACTTTACCTCCTCTCATGGCCACTTTCAATATTATCTATTACAAGCGCTTCATCCTCCTAGTTTACCTCCTCTCAATGGCCACTTCCAATATTATCTATTACAAGCGCTTCATCCTCCTAGTTTACCTCCTCTCATGGCCACTTTCAATATTATCTATAACAAGCGCTTCATCCTCCTAGTTTACCTCCTCTCAATGGACACTTTCAATATTATCTATTACAAGCGCTTCATCCTCCTAGTTTACCTCCTCTCAAGGCCACTTTCAATATTATCTATTACAAGCGCTTCATCCTCCTAGTTTACCTCCTCTTAATGGCCACTTTCAATATTATCTATTACAAGCGCTTCATCCTCCTAGTTTACCTCCTCTCAATGGCCACTTTCAATATTATTTATTACAAGCGCGTCATCCTCCTAGTTCACCTCCTCTCATGGCCACTTTCAATATTATCTATTACAAGCGCTTCATCCTCCTAGTTTACCTCCTCTCAATGGCCACTTTCAATATTATCTATTACAAGCGCTTCATCCTCCTAGTTTACCTCCTCTCATGGCCACTTTCAATATTATCTATTACAACCGCTTCATCCTCCTAGTTCACCTCCTCTCAATGGCCACTCAATATTATTTATTACAAGCGCTTCATCCTCCTAGTTTACCTCCTCTTAATGGCCACTTTCAATATTATCTATTACACGCGCTTCATCCTCCTAGTTTACCTCCTCTCAATGGCCACTTCCAATATTATCTATTACAACCCCTTCATCCTCCTAGTTCACCTCCTCTCATGGCCACTTTCAATATTATCTATTACAAGCGCTTCATCCTCCTAGTTTACCTCCTCTTAATGGCCACTTTCAACACTTTCAATATTATCTATTACAAGCGCTTCATCCTCCTAGTTTACCTCCTCTCAATGGCCACTTCCAAAATTATCTATTACAACCGCTTCATCCTCCTAGTTTACCTCCTCTTAATGGCCACTTTCAACACTTTCAATATTATTTATTACAAGCGCTTCATCCTCCTAGTTTACCTCCTCTCAAGGCCACTTTCAATATAATCTATTACAAGCGCTTCATCCTCCTAGTTTACCTCCTCTCATGGCCACTTCCAATATTATCTATTACAAGCGCTTCATCCTCCTAGTTTACCTCCTCTTAATGGCCACTCCCAATATTATCTATTACAAGCGCTTCATCCTCCTAGTTTACCTCCTCTTAATGGCCACTCCCAATATTATCTATTACAAGCGCTTCATCCTCCTAGTTTACCTCCTCTCAAGGCCACTTCCAATATTATCTATTACAAGCGCTTCATCCTCCTAGTTTACCTCCTCTTAATGGCCACTCCCAATATTATCTATTACAAGCGCTTCATCCTCCTAGTTTACCTCCTCAATGGCCACTTCCAATATTATCTATTACAAGCGCTTCATCCTCCTAGTTTACCTCCTCTCAAGGCCACTTCCAATATTATCTATTACAAGCGCTTCATCCTCCTAGTTTACCTCCTCTTAATGGCCACTTCCAATATTATCTATTACAAGCGCTTCATCCTCCTAGTTTACCTCCTCTCAATGGCCACTTCCAATATTATCTATTACAAGCGCCTCATCCTCCTAGTTTACCTCCTCTCAATGGCCACTTTCAATATTATCTATTACAAGCGCTTCATCCTCCTAGTTTACCTCCTCTCAATGGTCACTTTCAATATTATCTATTACAAGCGCTTCATCCTCCTAGTTTACCTCCTCTCAAGGCCACTTTCAATATTATCTATTACAAGCGCTTCATCCTCCTAGTTCACCTCCTCTCAATGGCCACTTTCAATATTATCTATTACAAGCGCTTCATCCTGCTAGTTTACCTCCTCTCAATGGCCACTTCCAATATTATCTATTACAAGCGCTTCATCCTCCTAGTTTACCTCCTCTTAATGGCCACTTTCAACACTTTCAATATTATCTATTACAAGCGCTTCATCCTCCTAGTTTACCTCCTCTCATGGCCACTTTCAATATTATCTATTACAAGCGCTTCATCCTCCTAGTTTACCTCCTCTCAATGGCCACTTTCAATATTATCTATTACAAGCGCTTCATCCTCCTAGTTTACCTCTCAATGGCCACTTTCAATATTATCTATTACAAGCGCTTCATCCTCCTAGTTTACCTCCTCTTAATGGCCACTTTCAACACTTTCAATATTATCTATTACAAGCGCTTCATCCTCCTAGTTTACCTCCTCTCAATGGCCACTTCCAAAATTATCTATTACAACCGCTTCATCCTCCTAGTTCACCTCCTCTCAATGGCCACTCAATATTATTTATTACAAGCGCTTCATCCTCCTAGTTTACCTCCTCTCAAGGCCACTTTCAATATAATCTATTACAAGCGCTTCATCCTCCTAGTTTACCTCCTCTCATGGCCACTTCCAATATTATCTATTACAAGCGCTTCATCCTCCTAGTTTACCTCCTCTTAATGGCCACTCCCAATATTATCTATTACAAGCGCTTCATCCTCCTAGTTTACCTCCTCTTAATGGCCACTCCCAATATTATCTATTACAAGCGCTTCATCCTCCTAGTTTACCTCCTCTCAAGGCCACTTCCAATATTATCTATTACAAGCGCTTCATCCTCCTAGTTTACCTCCTCTTAATGGCCACTCCCAATATTATCTATTACAAGCGCTTCATCCTCCTAGTTTACCTCCTCAATGGCCACTTCCAATATTATCTATTACAAGCGCTTCATCCTCCTAGTTTACCTCCTCTCAAGGCCACTTCCAATATTATCTATTACAAGCGCTTCATCCTCCTAGTTTACCTCCTCTTAATGGCCACTTCCAATATTATCTATTACAAGCGCTTCATCCTCCTAGTTTACCTCCTCTCAATGGCCACTTCCAATATTATCTATTACAAGCGCCTCATCCTCCTAGTTTACCTCCTCTCAATGGCCACTTTCAATATTATCTATTACAAGCGCTTCATCCTCCTAGTTTACCTCCTCTCAATGGTCACTTTCAATATTATCTATTACAAGCGCTTCATCCTCCTAGTTTACCTCCTCTCAAGGCCACTTTCAATATTATCTATTACAAGCGCTTCATCCTCCTAGTTCACCTCCTCTCAATGGCCACTTTCAATATTATCTATTACAAGCGCTTCATCCTGCTAGTTTACCTCCTCTCAATGGCCACTTCCAATATTATCTATTACAAGCGCTTCATCCTCCTAGTTTACCTCCTCTTAATGGCCACTTTCAACACTTTCAATATTATCTATTACAAGCGCTTCATCCTCCTAGTTTACCTCCTCTCATGGCCACTTTCAATATTATCTATTACAAGCGCTTCATCCTCCTAGTTTACCTCCTCTCAATGGCCACTTTCAATATTATCTATTACAAGCGCTTCATCCTCCTAGTTTACCTCTCAATGGCCACTTCCAATATTATCTATTACAAGCGCTTCATCCTCCTAGTTTACCTCCTCTCAATGGCCAATATTATCTATTACAAGCGCTTCATCCTCCTAGTTCACCTCCTCTCAATGGCCACTTTTAATATTATCTATTACAAGCGCTTCATCCTCCTAGTTGACCTCCTCTCAATGGCCACTTTCAATATTATCTATTACAAGCGCTTCATCCTCCTAGTTTACCTCCTCAATGGCCACTTCCAATATTATCTATTACAAGCGCTTCATCCTCGTAGTTTACCTCCTCTCAATGGTCACTTCCAATATTATCTATTACAAGCGCTTCATCCTCCTAGTTTACCTCCTCAATGGCCACTTCCAATATTATCTATTACAAGCGCTTCATCCTCCTAGTTTACCTCCTCTCATGGCCACTTTCAATATTATCTATTACAAGCGCTTCATCCTCCTAGTTTACCTCCTCTCAAGGCCACTTCCAATATTATCTATTACAAGCGCTTCATCCTCCTAGTTGACCTCCTCTCAATGGCCACTTTCAATATTATCTATTACAAGCGCTTCATCCCCCTACTTTACCTCCTCTCATGGCCACTTTCAATATTATCTATTACAAGCGCTTCATCCTCCTAGTTTATCTCCTCTCAAGGCCACTTCCAATATTATCTATTACAAGCGCTTCATCCTCCTAGTTTACCTCCTCTCATGGCCACTTTCAATATTATCTATAACAAGCGCTTCATCCTCCTAGTTTACCTCCTCTCAATGGCCACTTTCAATATTATCTATTACAAGCGCTTCATCCTCCTAGTTTACCTCCTCTCATGGCCACTTTCAATATTATCTATTACAAGCGCTTCATCCTCCTAGTTTACCTGCTCTCAATGGCCACTTTCAATATTATCTATTACAACCGCTTCATCCTCCTAGTTGACCTCCTCTCAATGGCCACTTTCAATATTATCTATTACAAGCGCTTCATCCTCCTAGTTTACCTCCTCAATGGCCACTTCCAATATTATCTATTACAAGCGCTTCATCCTCCTAGTTTACCTCCTCTCATGGCCACTTTCAATATTATCTATTACAAGCGCTTCATCCTCCTAGTTTACCTCCTCTCAAGGCCACTTCCAATATTATCTATTACAAGCGCTTCATCCTCCTAGTTTACCTCCTCTCATGGCCACTTTCAATATTATCTATAACAAGCGCTTCATCCTCCTAGTTTACCTCCTCTCAATGGACACTTTCAATATTATCTATTACAAGCGCTTCATCCTCCTAGTTTACCTCCTCTCAATGCCACTCTCAATATTATCTATTACAAGCGCTTCATCCTCCTAGTTTACCTCCTCTTAATGGCCACTTTCAACACTTTTAATATTATCTATTACAAGCGCTTAATCCTCCTAGTTTACCTCCTCTCATGGCCACTTTCAATATTATCTATTACAAGCGCTTCATCCTCCTAGTTTACCTCCTCAATGGCCACTTCCAATATTATCTATTACAAGCGCTTCATCCTCCTAGTTTACCTCCTCTCATGGCCACTTTCAATATTATCTATTACAAGCGCTTCATCCTCCTAGTTTACCTCCTCTCAATGGCCACTTACAATATTATCTATTACAAGCGCTTCATCCTCCTAGTTTACCTCCTCTCATGGCCACTTTCAATATTATCTATTACAAGCGCTTCATCCTCCTAGTTTACCTCCTCTCATGGCCTCCTAGTTTACCTCCTCTCAAGGCCACTTCCAATATTATCTATTACAAGCGCTTCATCCTCCTAGTTTACCTCCTCTCATGGCCACTTTCAATATTATCTATAACAAGCGCTTTATCCTCCTAGTTTACCTCCTCTCAATGGCCACTTTCAATATTATCTATTACAAGCGCTTCATCCTCCTAGTTTACCTCCTCTCATGGCCACTTTCAATATTATCTATTACAAGCGCTTCATCCTCCTAGTTTACCTCCTCTCAATGGCCACTTTCAATATTATCTATTACAACCGCTTCGTCCTCCTAGTTGACCTCCTCTCAATGGCCACTTTCAATATTATCTATTACAAGCGCTTCATCCCCCTACTTTACCTCCTCTCATGGCCACTTTCAATATTATCTATTACAAGCGCTTCATCCTCCTAGTTTACCTCCTCTCAAGGCCACTTCCAATATTATCTATTACAAGCGCTTCATCCTCCTAGTTTACCTCCTCTCATGGCCACTTTCAATATTATCTATAACAAGCGCTTCATCCTCCTAGTTTACCTCCTCTCAATGGACACTTTCAATATTATCTATTACAAGCGCTTCATCCTCCTAGTTTACCTCCTCTCAAGGCCACTTTCAATATTATCTATTACAAGCGCTTCATCCTCCTAGTTTACCTCCTCTTAATGGCCACTTTCAACACTTTCAATATTATCTATTACAAGCGCTTCATCCTCCTAGTTTACCTCCTCTCATGGCCACTTTCAATATTATCTATTACAAGCGCTTCATCCTCCTAGTTTACCTCCTCAATGGCCACTTCCAATATTATCTATTACAAGCGCTTCATCCTCCTAGTTTACCTCCTCTCATGGCCACTTTCAATATTATCTATAACAAGCGCTTCATCCTCCTAGTTTACCTCCTCTCAATGGCCACTTACAATATTATCTACTACAAGCGCTTCATCCTCCTAGTTTACCTCCTCTCATGGCCACTTTCAATATTATCTATTACAAGCGCTTCATCCTCCTAGTTTACCTCCTCAATGGCCACTTCCAATATTATCTATTACAAGCGCTTCATCCTCCTAGTTTACCTTCTCTCATGGCCACTTTCAATATTATCTATAACAAGCGCTTCATCCTCCTAGTTCACCTCCTCTCAATGGCCACTTTCACTGCCTGACCCTGCGTTCCTGCGTAGCGTGTACCAAGTCATAGTTGTCATACTTTTCCAAGCTTTTCCTTCTCTCTCAGCCTTCTTGGCCCCTTCCTCTTTCTTTTCTCGAACACATGCAGGCGCGTACCCAGGATTAGCTGATGGGGAAAGGCTGCGTAGTCATTGGTCTCATATTGAAAAAGCATAGTATTTGAAAATTCCCAATTTTTGACCGCAAAGGGGGGATGCGCGCCTTTTATGGGCCTTAAGATGACGATGGTGATGAAAAGAGTCACCTAACTCTCGGCCATGACTCATCAGTCACATAAAGAAAATTGGACCCTATTGTAATAGACCCCACTCCATGCCCCTTCTGCAGCATTTATCAGACGATGAGTTTTAGAATATGATGCTAAGTAATTATACATGTTTTAAAATTGCGTTTACTCTAAATTTTGCATAGTTGTAAACTACGCCAAGATTAAGTAAGAATCTTTGCCTTCCTTCGAAGAAAGCTAAGCGAGGGAGAAAGCCCAAAACATAGAGCTGCCTCCGTTCGCGGTCTTTTTAAAGTTTTTTGCGCTCTTCTTTTCTTCGGTGCAAGCTCGCTTCGGTCAAGACATCTTCCTTCACTTGCACGACTAGCGCTATGACATTTGAGCGCCTAAGAGTTTTCCCGCTGCGTGTAAAGCGTGCAATGTGATTGGTTGCCATACGCGGCTCTATTTGCTCTTCGTCTGTCATTACTGTCACGCTGCCTCTAATGTTTACACAACTTCAATCCCCGATATCTCGCAATCAAATTTCACCCCATCTTACTCTAAATATGTGAATTAAAGGTACACTTCTAACCGCCCGATTCTTGCGCAACTTGGCAAGCGTCTAGTATAGATATTGTTCTGTCACACCGTGCCGCAGATAATCAACAGCTTTTTTTTGCTACGGACTTAATTAGCGCGTTGTAGCCAAAGAATCACAATTATTCCACGCCTAACTTTGACCCTTGATTATTAATCAACGAAGCTGTGTGACGTCAAATGTAGACACGGTTTGTCAGTTCAGTACATGACAAAAGATAAAAAAGCAGATCCCGGGAGGTTACGCGCTTTTGGTGTGTATAAATAATTCGCATGTTTAAAAGTGGTCGATTTCGCACTTCGGACCAGGCAAAAGCAATCAAAACTAAGCGCGTATAAAAAAGGAAGTAAGTACAATAATTAAGCTTTAAACGGATATATAGTTTGTTGGCATTTGCTTTAATCCGACGCGAGCGCGAGCGATTTCCCCGGGACGATCGGGGTAATTACCGCTTGGGTCTACGGTATCCTTAAATGACACAACTGTGCAAATTAATGGGTTCCATGTTGAGGCTTATGTGATGGAGCAAAGAAATATTCCACACAAAATATTTGGTGAAAAAAATAAAAAATTTGGGCCATTTCCCCCCCCAAAAAAACAGAGCCCTCCCCCCACCCTGCTAAATAATGACTCGTCCCTTACTCGTATTGTTTTTTTCCCAAGCTTTGTCTACCGAAATGGAATTAAAGCAACAACATTGAACATTGCTATTAAATTGATGATATCTTGGCAAATAATATCACAGCATCGACATATCATATGTCGATGGTAATGATAACTGCGGTTACATGCATTGTCTACAAATCTGGCAAAATGTGCCTTGATATTTATGACTTGGATATTTTCCTTCACGTTAACGAGGGATTAAAGGATTTTAAGTTATTTGCAGTGATGAAAGGCCGATACCGCTTTATCTATCCTAATGGGTAAAAGGGTGTCCATTAATCAGCGGTCTAAATCCCTTGAGAAAAATCACGTCGTTACTATGGTTACTATGGATTAATGGCATCTCCCCACCAAGCGCGTTACCAGGATTGGCCGAGAGGGTGGGGGGGGGGGGGGGGGGGGGGTGGTGCGCAGGTATCATATGTAAAAAGCCGTCAATTGAAATAGGTATATATCAGACGATGCAAAGACTAAAAATAGACCTAATCAGTAAAATTTCTAACAGCAATCTAGCCAATAAGGGAAGGGAATTTGATGGAAATTTGAATTTTCTAAAGAGCTTTGACATTTTTCTTGGCCGCACGCAAGAAGATTGAATCGAGGGTAGAATTCCAAGTTTTGGCGGGGACTTTAAAACAACACATTTTCCCTAAATCCGTTAAAATTCTGAGACGGCAATACCACAAAATATGGACGAAGAGTTTGGCTCTTCCACCTACAATGAGACGAAAACCATTTAAAGCAGAGAATTATATGTGAAAATATAAAGAATCGACCAAATCTTGCAATTTAGAAAGGTTATACGGACTTTAAATCTACCAAAAAACATAATGAGTATACAGTGGTACCTCATATTGATAAGCGACCACGCTACATTAGCGGCCATTTCGAGATCGGTCCTCCGTTAAACGACCACGACCAAAATTGTGTTACAATTACTTCAATTTAGCGGAAGTGGGCAGAGAATCACATTATTGTGGTAAGCCTGCCAGAATCAAAGCATGGATATCCTAAGCACTGAAGACTTTGCTTGGTGGGCAGCACACGTTTGTGTTGATATCGACAGAAATTTGCCGTGTGTATACGATTCACGTGGGACGTGTGGCGTGCATTGCTTTTCTAATGAGAGGACAATCTAAACTTGGCCGGGTCTGTTACAGAGGGGTGTCCAAATTGACAGCATTTTATGCTATACCTTCTCTTCGCCGCCTTATCACCCTCACCCCCCCCCCCCCCCCCCCCACCTACCCACCTACCCCTTCAAAACTTATGGTCTGCAAGCATATAATGATTCCTACAGGACAAAACACTGGAAAGCATGTGTTTTTATTCACTTAGAATGTGGTTTATTATAATTGATACACTTAGGTCACTAAAATGTTCCCAGCCTACTCCAAATAAGCCAATCAGTTTGACTTGATAACGCGCTCAAGAGGAGATTCACTTAGCAAGAGGGCTTGACGCAATACCGACAACCTTACAAATCCCTGAGTAATACCGACAACCTTACAAATTCCTAAGAAAAAGCTTGTTGCGCTGTCCATCTGCTTATCGTATTTCCCCAATTAGATTAAACGCGATAGCGTCGATTTCTTTTTCATCACTCGTGAAAAGGATCTCCGCTCAAATGTCCTCATTTGCAGCGTTCGATTTATAAGAAACGGATTATTTTCCAGTTGAACTGTTGATAGAATTGATGGTACTCAGAACAATCAGTGATTTATAGACAGGCACTTTTATCAATTGTAACTGGAAAAAAGTGATATCAATCACAAACTTGATAATCACGATGATAATGTTATCAATTGTTTATCAGCTGTGTATATTCATCATCTATGATTGTAATGAATGACTATCGATTGGTTTTCAAATGGCTATGCCACTCAATAAAAAAATTCATAAATATTTCTTATGCGTTCTTGTTTTGATTATTCCAGCCGTCCAAAATTGACATATTTTTCAATGCCAACGTCAAAGTTTGGTGTTTCCATAGCCGTTCTAAAATCTTTGAGAGTTATCGTGCCTTTATACAACCATTACTTATATTGTATTTCACTAATGAGGATCTGAGCTGATAAGATATTAAAACAGTGCTATGGTATTTCGGTATGTACAGAGCACAAGTATGAGTGGCGGATATGTGATTTCAGCAAGAGTGGTATTCGACCTTGATACAATATATAAACAAAGTTTTCAACAAAGTGTCGCCATTTGTTGTTTTTACTGTTATAATTAAAAATAGGCTTGTTTGTTATTTTAGAATTTCTCTAAAAAAACACGAAACAACGCTTGATTTGCACACCTTTCCCTTTAATTCAAGGCTGAGTCCATGATTTTTTTGCTTTCGTGTACCGTTGACAGTCCATCGGTTTTGTATTTGTGTGGCCTGAGCCGCTGCTGAGTGGAGATCAGAGTGATTTTGAGTGCTTTTCTATAAGCCGGTAACCTCCAGGCATAGATAAATGGATCTAGCATGACTTTTAGGAACAACAACAGATCGCTAATCCGTAAACAGATATGGATATCCACGTTTGCTTGATGAGATCTTTCCTTGTGGTAGAAATACACGTAGAGTATGATCGTATGTAGCGATGCTGAAGCCAGCAGGATCCCTGCTAGGTAGAACGTCACTATTGTAAACTGGCGGTCACTTTGGCGGGTTTTCTCGCGGTTTAAGCGCCTGTCGGATTTCTCGCGTTTATGTGGAGTGCTTCGGCGCTTTAGCGTATTCCTACGGTTGAGATGACGACGGAATGACATGTACAGTAACGAATGGACTACTGCCAACACGATAGAGATGAGCGTAGGATGTAGAACCAGGTCGATTTGTAGATAAGTATAGGTGTCTAAACCAGTGAATTGAAGCAAGCTAAATGCAATAAAGTAGATATAGCTGAACGCGACGCACCAAACAACTCGACTGCGGGTGATCAAGTCTTTGTACTTGTGGGGATATGTGACTGCGATGTACTGGGAGACTGACAGCGCGAGCACGACCAGAAATGACGTACTAATCGCGATAGTAGAAATGATTCCTCCCACTCTATGCAGAACTAGGAAGACTTTCGAGGGCTCGCAGTCAATAACAGGCCCACACTCAATGTAATGCGCTATGTAATTCATCGCAAAAAATGGTTCTACCGCGACTGCGGTCACCAAATCAGAACACGCTAGACCGATGATGAAAAACGTTGTAGGGGTTCTGAAGATTCTTAATGGGTCCCGATAGATAGCTGTGAGAAGTAGTGAATTCGCAGCGATGGTAACGGGGCATAGAAAAATCAGAATTGCCGCAGACGCCAGTTCGACCTGCATATACGTTTCCATACCAACGACGGAGGTTAAGTTCCCTTGCGCGGCAAGAGCACTATGGTTTCTAGTCATATTGAAGCGCGTATCGACTACCCTCTAGACACTCTTCCATTCGATAGTTACTTAATTTGCCTCCGAGGAATTACTAGATGCGTTCCTTTTTTTTAAAAAAAAAATACCAAATATTCCGGAACCAACACAACAAGATGAAGGCTACAATTCTGTGACTTCCTTCTTTTTCCCAAATTAGAACACAAATTTGCTTTTTCAGGTGATATGAAATTTTGTATTGTCGACCCTATTCCCGCTTATCCGGCTTTTGAATCCCCAAGCAATTATTACACGAAAATTAGTTCAAACAATAAACTTCCTCGTATGATTAGACTGCGTTGATTCACACTTCTTTGATTCGTCCCTCGCCTCCTGCCGTTGATTATAAAAAGCAAACTCCGAGAGAAGGTAGGACCAGTTCCGTAAAATGTCGACGGCGTTGTTGAATGACAGGGATTTCTTGTAAACGTTGACGTATTGAGTCGCTTTCTTGTCTTCCCACTTTTCCTCTTTACCAGGCGAGAAAATGGAATTCTCATGCGGATTAATCTCTACTCTTGGCGAAGAGATGACATCTAAAAGAACAAAAAAATATGCGTTCACGATACGGGCTTCTGCAAACAAATCCTGACAGTTCAACACAGCTTGCGTAGAAAGGTTATCGACTGTTCATTTTAACCGTGTTCTTTCTTGTTTCTCTCGGCTTCTATGTGTTGCATAAATATAGATTATCTCTACCTTTGACAACCAGCTCCGGTGGCTTCGCATTTCAGGACATCCTGGGTACATCGGATGTTATGGAAATTATGAATAAAAACCCCAATCTGTTCATATTTCAGTTCTCGCTTCGACTGTGATTTTCAAATCCCCTTCATTTGAAGCTTTCATATTCTATACCACTACTGTGAAAGGGAATTAGAATCACTATTTATGCTTATAAGATGACATCTGTGATGTTCGCATCTACGTTGAGCGTTCGCCGAATATTGACATATTCAAGATGGATATAAAGCTCCCTATGCTTGCGTAACAGGCATTTTGACCATCGAACTGCAATAACACAGAACCTAGCGATAAATGCTATACAACAAACCGTTGGCCACCTTGTATGACGCAAAAATGGACTATGAGTCAATCGCTCGATTTAATCCTTGGTATAGTTTGAATCGTGTAAAAAGACTTGTTTAAATGAATGACATTAGTGTCAGAATTGCCCTCTTTGGTCAAACAACAAGCCATGTTGATAATTCATTTTATGCAAATAAACGGCTATTTTCTAAATTATGTTATCCGCACGGAGTTGAAAATGGAATACAAAGCCATATATGTAATTGGCAAGTCATATCTAATAAAAAAAAAAACTCCGCGTCATGTCAACGAAGGGTCCGTTTTTCCAATATATATATTTTTTATTTTTTGAATTTTATTACCAGCACTTGCATCAGGTGTTGTAGCTACTTGAAAGTGTCACGAATCCTGAGACCGCCCCGCGCGAAATGACAAGATATATTAAACGATTTGCGATGTCTAACTTCGCTATCAATAGATAGATATTCATAAGTCTAACAAGGACTCTTTCCTAAAAGCCCATGGCAGATATCAACTTAGACGAATGAAAGCCATATTGCATCTCCCCAGTTCCTTTTTATATCGAGAGATGATATGAGTACACTAATTGTTTTGTATAACGCATTAGATGTAGAGCGCGTTTGTAATGTTACAAGTATGTTCATGCCTACTGCAGGTATAGAAAATGCGGCGAGTTGGAAATAGAGATGATAATGAACGAGTCATAAAAGTTCTGTACCGCCCACTGCGGCCGCTTAACATGTAAAAGTTTTTTAAATAGAAAGCAGAATTAATAGATTTGCTCAAAAGTCAACGGTGTCAGTAAACACCAAATTCAAGGTTTTAGACATTTAAAGCGCGATTGAATGTCTATCCATTCTGTGTGTGAATGATCCTGAAAAGTCATCCCGAGGAAAGATTTCAACCAGGTAAGCATTCTGATTGGTCAATCTGGGCGAAATACACTTTGATTGGCCGACCTGTGAGAAAGACATTTTGATTGGCCGATCTGTGAGAAAGACATTCTGATCGGCCGGTCTGTTAGAAAGACATTTTGACTGGCCGATCTGTGAGAAAACATTTTGATTCGCCGATCTGTGAGAAAGACATTTTGATTGGCTGATCTGTGAGAAAGACATTTTGATTTGCCGATCTGTGAGAAAGACATTTTGATTCGCCGATCTGGGCGAAGAGAGGAGTATGTGGTATACCTTACACGACCGGGTGAAAAGATAAAGCTGTGGCAAATTAAAAGCTCCACATTAGAAATGGATATTCTGACATCGATGGCTCCGTACATGCACTTATGATTACGTCTATAAGAAGTTTTTTTTATTCAAGATGATCTATAGGGAACACGTTTTAACGTCGTCATGTGACTGAACAAAATTAATGTACCGCATTTCTCACAAGAAATAAGTAATAATCACGTACTTTACTTTAGGTATTAGCTTAACAAAAAAAAAGAAGATTATGTTGAATAAAGCTACACAGTAATTCTAGACCCCCTACATGAAAAGAGCTTTGTTTGGTTCGAATATTCATGCTCTCTTGCTTTGGCGGGAAAAAATGATTCGAACTGCGAACACATGCTATTCCGTGTGTGTTTCCTAGCATAACGCACCACCGTGAGTAAAAAGTCAAATATCCATTTCAATATCTATGACGATCATCGCCATCTGCCGATAACTCGTTTAAGTATTCTTTGCCAGAAAAGCGATTTGTAAGGAAAAGTCCGCCTTATGAAATGTCAAGATTTTGGGAAATGATTGAATACTCCAGAATAATATTATTGGAGATTATACACGGAATTTTTGCCCTGAGATAAATGTTTTCTTTTTGATAGGCTATTTGCCTCTGAGGTACTCCAAACACTTAATAACGTGAGCTTGACAGTCTTTTATCTTCTACAGTAACTAGAGCTCTATAAATTTTCACGCAATCAATACAAAACAGAGGTTAGAAAATGATTTTGAAATTTGCGTATACAAGAATTTGGAGAATAAAGTCACTGACGGAGTTTAAAAGAAACTCTGTTTCCCTCAATTCCCACCAAACTATGCCGTGGTAAAAAAAAATAGAGTTTAAAATGAGCTCACTTCGACCTAAAAAGGTCATGTAAATTCTCAACTTGATATCTTTCAGGAGAAATCTCAAATCGAGGGCATTTGGACGAAAAAAGGATTTTCGTGTGACTGCATCTGATACTAAATTTCCATACTCTGACACTTCTTACCTGACTTGCAGATTTAACGTCACACCCTTTAGGTGCGTATTCGATCATTTGATCAGAAAAAGCAAATGCGAGATAATGCAATAAGGAAGTTAAAAGAGCAAACTCGTGTCGGCACTACTGGGTGGTGAAGATCTATCCACACCCGGCCTGCCTGCTCCATGTGGGTAGATTTTTGCTAGTGCTGGGAGCGATATGTACATCTTGATTATATGCTCTTTTGTCGGGGTTAGCGGCTATCTCTATAGTGAGATGGAACCATAATAGAATACCCCGGGGCAACGCCGTCACCAACAAGATATATTACAATAATGAATGACATTAGATGATGTTAATGACATGACGTCACCAGATCGCACGATAAAGATATGTTCTTTGGAAACGAAAAGTGCCCTTAGCTATTACCCTGTATTCCAATTATTTTGATTGTTAATGAATCTTAAAAATATAAACATATTTGTAGGTTATGGGGTGCCCAAAAATGCAGATAATACTGCCTTCTCCAATTTTATGAGAATTTGCAAAGAAAAAGGGGGGGAAACGATGAGATTATGATACAAGTCGTGACATGGCGGTACCGAGTCGGATGTGAAACACTAATTGATGTATTTGCGATTCATTTTCTGTTTATCACCTCTTCTTTTTCAATGATTTTTTCTTTTTCTACGTTCAACGTTTGACCTTGTAGTTTGACAAAAAAGCGTTCAGACAAAATACTTTTTCTGTCATTAACTTGAAAAAAATGATAAATTCGTCTGACTTATCTTTAATAATAAAAATAAAACCAGCTTTTCCTAAATGAACATGAGAAATCAAAATATCTCTTTTGCTACAACACGACATGTTCACATTAGTCAGACTCTTGCACATTACTGCGCCCTTTACCCAAAATGTTGTCCGTTTGTTGTTTTCAGAATGCATAAGATATCTGGAGGAACTGAGTAATGGGCACCGAGTTGCAGTATGCAATACGTAAGGGTGACGTTGCGGTGATTCGCGTCTTTGCGCGATATTGCGGTGGTATCAAGAACCCTTCGCTGCTAGAGACCTTTTACTTTCAAAACTGCGGCGTTACGCTGCGACTGCCCCGGAACGGATCGCATAAGCTGCGTATATCATTTATTAACTTATTTCCCTTATGTTTTTCCCTTAGTTTTCCTGCGTGGTACGTATTTTAAACGATGGTATCCGTCATCTCATGACCAAAATTTTTGCGGTTGCGAACTTGCGTCAAGTGTTTTTTGGTATCTTTTGCTTCAAGTGAACTTGCAAGGATTGTGTGAATGACGAATCCCGTGGTATGTCTGATTTACCATAACTAACAGCCAATCAGAAGGCGAGATAACGAACAGGTGTTGTAGACAAACCGCTAGTGCGTCAGAACATATTCGCAATATTTGTAGCCTGGTCGTTTGCTAGAAGCGTGACGCACAACTACGCAAACATCGCCAATGAAGAACCTTAATAAAAAACAAAATACGCATGCGTGAAAAGCTAACCAGAGACAGATGATAACACCCTCGCTCAATCGTGCACACCACGCATGCGTTAGTCCGAAGAGTGAGGTAGTATACTATTCAACATTCGATATAGACATGATAGACATGCTATTTGTAGACAAAACTATAAAGCATAGTTAGATCACTCTGGTATGTAGCTATATCCTACAATAAACGTCCCATGAAGATACTGCAAAGGCGTAAAAAATATCCCTTTTTGTTCTTTCGGGGGTGTTTCAGTCACATATTTTTATCAGAGAGTGGCACTTCCTACTGAGGTGTCCCATCTATGATAACCTTAGGAAAGAAATGCTTGATGTTCTGGAAAAAGACAAAATTAGATTCTACAACAAGGAACAGCTTTTTCATCTACTCTTAAATCCGCCAAAAAAGGTGTATGTGTATAAGGAAATGAAAAAAGGAAATATAATAAGTAAGGCAAGTATAGAAATTTATTGGTTCAAACAACCTATGTAACGTTATGTAAAGTTATATGGTTATATGTATAAAACATCATCATCATCATTCCCTCCCCCCAGGAAAAATTAGGCCCACTTTTTCGGATTTCGCACCCCCCCCCCCCCTCCCCTCAAGAAAAATCCTGGGTACGGGCGTGAAATGCACTAGCCTCCTGCGCAGCTTCAGTCGACACTCAGGACGGCTGCGCAGGAGACTGGAAATAATGAACACGCGTGGGGAGAGCTGATACAAGTACATCGGCAGAAAAAGGCCTACCTCAACTTACAGTACGCATTAGTAATGCTGATTCCATCTATACGGATCATGCGTTGTAATGTGACTGAGATCAGTCTCTTTGAGAGGCTGGCATAAAGGAATTACAACGTTGGCCTTGGGAACGCGATTTTGTAAACCATTTGCTTGAAGATATCATACATAATTTGAGAAGAATGATAAATGTTTTCATTTTTCCTATATGATCTGTCTCTTAGGTCCATAAATGGTCTTTGTCAGGACATTTTTTTGCAAGAGTCGAGTACTCATTGATAATATATTCTTTAAATGGAGCAGAGGCAAAAAGAAGTCTGCTTGCATTCTCTGTATGCCACTAGGTGTAACTGGTAAAAGCATGTGTCTTTACCTGTTTAGCAGCTTAGTGTTCCACTCCTGAAAGGGCGAGCAGAGAATTTGGCTTTTACTTTGAGCACTTGGATATTTATAGGGAGTATGCTTGACTTAAAACAGGAAGGCACACGTCGTTAGTACTTCTAAAATATCTTTTCAAAAGCTTTCAAGTTGTCACTAGTAAGCTTTGTTTATAAAACTTCTACCTTGCTAAAATGGTGTGGACTATACGGCGAATCAGAAAAGGGTTTTAACGCTAAGATAGCGGATATAGACAGCAGTTTGATCGCAGTTTATGGGTCAATCGTATGTTGTGTAAGTATGCGAAAAATTAAAGAAGGAAGCATATTAATACTGATGGCAGGGGCTTTGAAGTCGGATCTCGCTTTAAACTGTAGCCCAATAAGGCTGACGGTCTTCGTCAGAAAATACGATCATTTCTGGCCGGTCTCGGCCCTTTTTAACGGGGCTTTAAAACATGAAGGCTTAGAGCAGTATTGACTTATTTTAAGGACAGAGCTTATCGATATACTAAGTATACCAAGACAACCACGTTAATAACGCGAGTCTGGAAGGGACGAGAATAACTGGAAATTAAACCCCTAGATTACTCTTTTTGCATTGAGCAGTAAAAGTGAATTTCGAGTAATCCGGATTCGTGTGATCGGTATTTTCGGGTGAGCGGGTTCGAGTTGGAAGGCCCCACTCTATTTCGAACCCAGGCCCCACTCTATTTCGACCCCAGGCTTGTGGTGAAGGGATGCTTTTTTAGGGGCGGAATCCTTTCACATAAAAATATATTTAGGAAGTGCTTATTTTCGCTTTCAGTGAACGTTTGTTTCCACTTTGTGTGTATACTACTATTTATGTGACATAAATTGCCCAGTGATGGATGATAACTAGAACACATACAGTAACTACCCAAACAAAGAAAAAAGTGAACGCATTAAAAATAGATAGATATATGTCTTAGCCATTCCAAAGAAGGGCTTTAAAATGCTTGTTATTTCAGCATTTAAATATTCAAACTTAGCATTGGATTTCTGATTATTAACAATAAGGGCTTAAAAGTTGTTTGCTTTTAATTCAGATAGTTGGTGCTAAGACATTAGAAAATATTTCTTCAGTTACGCACCGAAATAGGTTAGTAATTCTACCGATTTAATTAAAAGAAAGATTAGTATGCGATAAGAGTGCAAGTCAAAAGTTGTGCGACGTCGCCCACTCGAATGAAATACTCTGTTTTCTAGACCTTCACCATTCATTAATTTGGCTATTTATTAATTTATGGACGGATTTTGTGCTACTCACCTTCAATGGCATTCTTTTCCAGTTTTCTGACAAGCTCCTTGAACCTATTGCAGGTTTTCAAGTAAAATAATCGAATTCAGTCCTGATCGTTTTTTTCCTCTGGTGTTTCATTTTCTCCACAAAAGTGATAATGGGGTCTTAGTGCAATCTTCAGGCTTTTCTACAAGTGATTAAATGCTTGAGGCATCAATGATGAGTGCCGAAAAAGAAATTGTTTTTTATGTATATATATTTTTTATAGACGTTGCTTCACCGAACGATCTTTCAAGGGGGTCTCATGTACTGATATTCTTAGTGGAATCGGCTAAGCATAAATGTTTGCGATATTCAATAATGCGCTTAGAGATCTGTGAGCGCTCAAGGCTTAACGAATGTTTACACTAGAAGTAGTGTTCTATTGGTGCGCTTCCCTTTTTTGAAAACATCAAAATTCTTGTTAAGATTAAGATTCTTATAAACAATTATCCCAAGCATATTCAATCTTGGTTAAGCGGCGAACTACGGCTAGTGAGCGCTGTCAAAATACTGCGCTTGGAACTTTGCGTGTCTCGAACAAAAAGGTTCACTTGACTTTTCAACCAGCCAGATTTATAATACTTTTCGCAACGATATCATGTTTATAAATACAATCAATAAAATAGAAACTAGCATTGTATAGAGCATAACAAGCTTTGAATTATATCAAAATAACAAGTACAACGCCCCCTTAAATGGCATTTATGACACTTTAGTGCCCTTGCTTACCTCAGAAGTCAATTTCCTGTTTAAATACTCGACTGGCGAATACCTTTAAGGCGTTTCCCGCCAGCCCACAGAGCTTGAGTAACACTTGGGGCTATGGTCACCTTGCGCCCAATAAAAAAGGCTCACTTTTAAAAATATATTACGCCTTCTTGCTCATTAGCCTATTATGCATCTATGAGTCGGTAGAGTGTAAATATAATATGCTTTCTTGGTTGAATATCGATTATTTTTTGTGCGACCACGACCACTCGTAGATGGTCTTAGATGATTTCCAGTGACGTTTGTTGAGGCCACATCTATAATAACAGTCATAATTGTAATAAGTTGTTCGTGCCACATTTGTAATAACCGTCAAAATTGTAATAATAAGGTCGTGCCACATTTGTAATAACAGTCAAAATTGTAATAATAAGGTCGTGCCACATTTGTAATAACAGTCAAAATTGTAATAATAAGGTCGTACCGTAATAACACTATGCTACATTTGTAATGATAACCTTATTAGCTGAGAAGTGCAGATGTCGGTTATCGCAAATGTGGCCTCATCAACATCTCTTAATCCCTCAGAAAACACGACCAGAATGCTAAAGGCCAAGCTTTTAGGGTGTTACACAAAAGCTCTCCCTGGTAAATCATCCTTCTCCCTGGTAAATCATCCCTCTCCCTGGTAAATCATCCCTCTCCCTGGTAAATCATACCTCTCCCTGGTAAATCATCCCTCTCCCTGGTAAATCATCCCTCTCCCTGGTAAACCATCCCTCTCCCTGGTAAATCATCCCTCTCCCTGGTAAATCATCCCTCTCCCTGGTAAATCATCCCTCTCCCTAGTAAATCATCCCTCTCCCTGGTAAATCATCCCTCTCCCTGGTAAATCATCCCTCTCCCTGGTAAATCATCCCGTGGCTTAGCCGTCTCATTGCCGCTATCATGCCTTGATTTACCAAAAGTTTTTACTGGTCATGTGACAAGTCGCCTTTTTTATGTTTTCCTGCACAACGCCACTTGGTTGATGAGAACCATAAAACGAATTTGAAACGAAAATAAATAGGCTTGAGCAGCTGGAGCTCCGATTTTAGGCAGTACCGAAATATATTGACCATATTATTTGTTTTAGTTGTTTAAGCTTTCTGTTATTGTGTATTAAACTATGGCTACAAAACATCGAACTCCCCTCCCCCAGTGCAGTAGCAGAGTCAAGAATATTATTAGGGTGGGGAGCATCCCCACCCCTCCCCTCCCCCAGTACAGTAGCAGAGTCAAGAATATTATTAGGGTGGGGAGCATCCCCACCCCACCCCTCCCCTCCCCCAGTGCAGTAGCAGAGTCAAGAATATTATTAGGGTGGGGAGCATCCCTTCGTATTTGCAAGACCATGCTTGAAAACACTGCCTGGTGGATAACTATGGACTAGTTATATGGCTTCTCGACTTTATTGGGGATGGGGTGCCCCTCCCTAGGTTTTCCAGCGATATAACAGGTTTCCTAGCGGGGAAGGTTTACAAATATCATCCGTGTATAGATGAATGATAAAATCTTTGTACTAAATCCAGACCTGCCGACTCTCCCGTTCTTTTTTATCAAATCTCCTAAATCTCCCAGTTTATGACAAAATTTTAATCAGTCGAGTTATTTTTGAAGTAGAAGTTGGTTTTTCCAAAAAGTTCTGCAATTCTTATACTGTAGCTTGTATCCAAGTTATGACGTTTACAGTTTTTTCGATCTAAATAATCAATGAGCCTTTTGCAGTCGTTTCTTGTAGACCACAGGACTACCGCACTTACCGCAATACCGCAATACTCGCAAATGCTTGCAGATATCGAGCAAACAAGTTTGTCCAATTTCGCGCGAATTGTTGAGAAATTGGCTCATACTTTGGAGCCGTTTTCGCGCGAGTTTGTAAGACGGCATTGTAAATCATGCCGGTCACAAACTTCAAGGCTCTTCAAAGAAATTTTCTAGGCGCTCTGTGATCAGGATACGATGTTGAAATTTATGTTTAGTCCCGTCAATCTAGTGTTTTACTAAAAAGTAATCGCAACACAAGTAATTTCGCTCTTATATAAATGACACAGTAGAATGTCCTTGTTAACTTCCCAAAAGTTCACCAAAGTTCTCGTGGGGGAACATCTCGAAAATTTCGATATGATTTATCATATTTTATGAAATAGATATTAACTGTGATAGTACAGTCGTTATATCGATTGAATATATCTCGTACCCCCTCCCCTCCCCCCTATCCCTAGAGCGATCACGGTATGCTAAATTCTGAGTATACGGTATATTAAATTCCATAAAACGATATGCTCTCATTTTTGTTCCCCTAGGGTCCTTTTCTTTTTCTAAGTCACTATTTCTAAGTTCCAGCGAGTGTCATTACGCCATCTTACTATTTGATCTGCCTTGTTGTTTCAATGTTGTAATGTCTTACATATGGTAATACTCCGGAATCAAACCGTAAATTGTACGGGATTTAGTACTGAAGGCCCGTGGGAGAAGGCCTTGTGGATTTGAAAGGCAAAGAAAACAACTGTTTTCAAAATTATTTGGATTTTTCATTGTCGGTCCTAGTTACCCTAATCCAGTTCCCTACAGCCCCCAAACCTGTTCTCTCGGCACTCGAGGACGTGTTTTGGATAAGTGCCAAACACTAAACCGGGATTCCTGTGGTGCCTGAATCTTGTGACAGCGGTGCCGTCGCCCCGAAGTACGAAAGTGAGATTCTTCTCTCTGGATCTCTCCTTTTGGGTGATCTTTAGGTCAGCTTCGGAGCTAACAGGTATGTGCAAAGTCTTATATATGTAAAATGGCTCGAAAATCCTAAAACATTAAAACTCTTGAAAACACACGACACAAATATTGATTGTGAGTTTGCAAGTTGCCTGACGTAGTTGTTTTTTCTCCTAGACATAAAGTTATTAATTGATTTTTATACTCGATTGATCACACGATTTAACCGAAGTCACTAGTAATGTGTTAAACGATTTCACTCTCCTTCCAGCCGTTACAATGATTCGAGGCATCCCATTTCGGAATGATGCGTGGAATAAAATTAGCTTGATCGATATAATCTTGCATGACATCCTTGCATGTTGAAACATAGAATGGGACAAACGTGTGTTTTCTCAGGTCAGAGTTCGGTTGTGCAATCGAAGTCAAAACTCAAGTAATACAATAGCTTTCAAAAATACGTGCGTTGCGTTCTGATGTCGAGTATCGCCCCCCTTGGTTTTGGACAACAATGTCATTATTATGAAATTCAGCTGTGTTTGCTTATTTGTGATTCTGTTATTTTCTTCTGTCGTAGTCAGCTCAGTCACTGCAAAGAATTTAATATAAACCTATCAGCTGCTCTCAGTGCGACAATTTAATGATCCATATTTTGCTCTGAGGTTTTATGGTGCCATTTGCTACCTTTGACCAACAATAACAAGATTACTTCACACGTTCATAGATCTCATGACATTCTAGTTTAACCAGACACGTAAAACAGGTTCATTTAAGCACATCTATAAAAGCTACTAAATTGTACAATAAATTAATAATACCATTTTTCTCCTCTAATTGCTAGGCGACAAGATGGTTGGTGGCATTAAGCTAGGAGTTGTCATTCTTTTTGTTCAGGTAACTTTTTTACAACATTTTACGTGCCTGTTGTAAATTTCACTAAGTTATTTTATTTTATATTTTCAGTTATGGCTAGTGACATCAGGTAAGAAGTTTATTAGGCACATTTGACCATTTATTCATTTGTTATATAAGTGTTATCATTATTATTGTAAAATTTTATAATATTATTTTCATTATGTTTTTTGTATTTTTTACTACCTTATTACACTTAAAGTCCTAATTTTTGCAACACTTAATTTTGCATCATTTTATTTTCGCAAATCTTATAAAATAGCAAAATTAAAGAAATAAAAGTGACACAAAAATTAAGTGTAAAAGGTATAGTGTTGTAGGTTCCCACATGTGTCTAATGCCTGGTTTTGTCCTGTAGAGAAGTTTGGGCTCTGTCCCCGTGCGGGACCCTATGGGCCGTGTGTAGTGACTTGCGGTGCTGATGAGCATTGCGAGGGAATCAAGAAGTGCTGCAGCAATGGCTGTGGGGCCTGGTGCTCAGAACCAAGTATGTACAGGATATAATTGGGCTGTTAACTCTCATAGTCATGATAGATGGGTTAGCAATCCAACGGAGGTTTAAGGAGCTTTCAGAATTCTACATATCAAGAGTGGGGATGCATGTTTATTGGCTGGATAATTATCTGAGATATTTTAGGATGTTTTTTTAAAAATTATCCAATCTATGTTGTCCAATCCAAGTTATCAGAGTTCCATTGTTATCAAACATCTCTGTTGCAAAGCATACTGGAATTTTCCACTTTTTGGAGGGAGGGGAGAGGACTGTAAATATCTCACAAACTGCCTGAAGGATAAACATTTTTTTCAACTTGTTGGTGCAAAGCATTTGCAAGTTACTAGGGGTACCCCTGTGTCACTCGATTATCGGATTGATCATCAACTTTAACTTCCACTCCAGAAATTCCTAGTGAGAGGTTAAAAGTGCAAAAGGTCAAAAGACTATCCTTATTTGTTCCAATAATAATGAGCTGACAATAAGCCAATAAAGATGGTCTTATTCTGTCAT
Source organism: Nematostella vectensis (assembly GCF_932526225.1). Taxonomy (NCBI): domain Eukaryota; kingdom Metazoa; phylum Cnidaria; class Anthozoa; order Actiniaria; family Edwardsiidae; genus Nematostella; species Nematostella vectensis. The sequence goes on along the minus strand of NC_064040.1, from coordinate 17,062,629 downwards.
TCCTCTTATAAAGTTTGCACATAAAGTTTATTGAAAGAGGGGGTGTTTATTTTCTTATTTTAGCCGAAAATGATAAAATCTGAATGGATCTTTTTGTGGAAACTGAAATGACAGAAACAAAAAAAATTCATTATCTTTCATTATGTTTTTGGAAGGAAAGGAGATGTTGATCAATACAATATATTTGAAATATATTTTTTGCTTACAGTAAACACCCACATATAAGAATCCAGAATTTAGAACCTGCTAGCCTAAAATTACAACCGTTTAACTTGAAACAGGTTCTGAATTGTAATAATGGAGGTAGAAAAGGACCTACCCCCATGTTATGTGACATTATTTGTTTATGCCCTTATTTCAAGGAGGGCACATAATTTCAATTATTATGGTTTATAGTAATATGAGAAATAGAGAGCAAGGAAGACATAATACATGCTGATATGTATAAAAATAGAGGGACTTGATGATAAAATAGTGATGCTAAATAAGCAAAGCTGTTTACAAACATGTTCAGCTAATGCCTTAGGACAACTACCTCTGAATTGTCCTTTTAATAGTGCATTGTTGTTTGACTCAAGCATTTTTCAAACAAAAAGAGAATATGCAGATAGGGGGGCCAGGGAGCTGTATCTCCCCCTCTACATGATGATGAGGGGGCCAGGGAACTGTAACTCTCCCTCTACATGATGATAGGGGGGCAGGGAACTGTAACTCACCCTCTACATGATGGTAGGGGGGGCAGGGAACTGTAACTCCCCCTCTACATGATGATAGGGGGGCCAGGGAACTGTAACTCACCCTCTACATGATGATAGGGGGGCAGGGAACTGTAACTCCCCCTCTACATGATGGTTGGGGGGGCCAGGGAACTGTAACTCACCCTCTACATGACTATAGGGGGGGGCAGGGAACTGTAACTCCCCCTCTACATGATGGTAGGGGGGGGGGGCAGGCAGGGGCAGGGAGTTGTGGCACCTCTACATGATACAACCCCTGGGGCTGCTCATGCCAAGTGAACAGAATAAGTGGACAGAACTAGGTAGATTGACTGTAGTTACAAAATGGAAGGTTTGCCAAAATACAGCCTATTTGGGTGGATTTGTGTTTTCACCCCATCAAGAATTTCTATCTTGTGGTTCGACTGCGATAGGCGTTCAAATGCAGAAAATATTTCGCTTCAATTGTAACCCTTTCTGTGACCTGAAAGAGAGCTTTTGACATGCCTTGAGAGCCATGGCGAGCGAGACCACCGAAAAAAAATATTGGAAATTTTTTTCCTCTCACTTAGCAAATAATCCTGTGATCTCGTCATGTCGAATATCAACCTCGCTAACTAAATTTTCGCTAAACACGCGATTTAGTCGTATGCAACTTGCCTGCTACATGTTTTAGCCCTAAACTACACACTACGACTTTCGTAGTCGAGCATCGGAGCCATAGGCTGATTTACACTCTACGACTCGAGTTGTAGAGGTGTCACGGGCAAGTTGCATACGTCAAAATCATGCTGCTTTGATCAGCCTTACAGTAAGACGTGCAATGAGCCACATTTCACTGACTGAAAGTCAAAGGAACCCAAATAAGTCTACAGATGCAGGCTGGCCTCCCAAAGATCGAGCAATACAGACTGCACAAAAGCCTTGAACCTTGGGGAGGGGATGGGATGTTTTCGCTTTCAAGATGGCTTCTAGGCCAACCTTGAGCCCAAAACGATCTATAGACACCGGCTTCCCAACGAAATCGAGTAGAGGTCTGAATGATGCACGATTCGCTCACTTCAAAAGAGTTTTTCATGTGGCATGCGCATGCGCACTACAAACTCGGGATGAAAATCCCCTTTTGTACTTTGTAATAAATAATACAAAATAATAAAGTCGGTGAAGTATTGAGCATACGTTCATTTTGCTTCTCCTCTTCCCCTTACCTTAAGCCGCTACGCAGGATAAAATATTGCCATATTTGTATGAGGAATCGCAAGCTAAATTTAAATTTCTTTTAATGTCTTTACTTAAAATTTGTGTTTAGTTTGTTCAATAACTTGATATGTGTATATTATGTACAATGATTAAATACACTAGGAACACTAGGAACATTTATTTACACTCGCGGCTTTGCTCATAGACTCCCTAAAGAGATGGTTCTATGGAGCCTACTGAGACAACCCATGGTTCTGCCACTGGGCTGCCCGGCAAAACAAAAAAAGGATTCCTCTTTTATTCTAACTAATGTATTATTTTACAGCTTGCCCCAGTGGCCAGACAAAGGTTGACTGCCCTCTCTCTTTGTGCAATTATGCTGGCTGTCCTAACAAGCCAAGGGATAGCCTTCGCTGCTCTGTGGCCTTTTGTGACCAGTGCAAAGTCAACTTCTATAATGTGACGACTGGAGAGGAAGTTGACTGTGGACCAGGTAACGTGTTTCTGTATTTTGTTGTTCTATTGAAGAGTAGCAGTTTTATAACTTGATCCAGATTTCTAAAAAATGTCCACCCTTGAAGCTATAAGAATAGAGGTCCTAGAAGAAACCTCAAGAAAAAAAAAACAGTAGAAGTTAGATCCTTACAGGAGCAGCGTGTATTATACATCTCTTTGAGCAGGACGGGTTTTTTTAAGCTCTAACCGGCGTGCTCGTGGCTTGATATTTAGGCAATTTTAACACATCAGTCCAGACACTGTTCAATTCTAGGGCTATTTTAAGTGACCTATTATATGGGAAATATGACGAAGACGTGCTGATCAAAACTTTATATTAGAAATACGAGCAAACCTTTATATTAGAAATACGAGCACAAAAATGCACAAAGAAAAGGCCAATTTATTGACATTTCGATCAAAACCCTTACACTAGAAGGCGTAAAATACATAGTGACTGGTGGAGCGCACTTTGACACAAACAAAAAATGCCCATTAGAGATTGAAGCTCACGCTTAGTGCGCGATCGGCGCGTCTGCCACGTGAGCAACAGCCGTGTCTACCAAAACACCCAGACAAACCCAAGATGCGGATGAAGGAGACGCTTTTCTGGGGATTCCCGCAAACCGAGGTCACGCCATACAATTGGCAATTAATCAATAATCATAAAAAGTGTAGATTTTCCTTTTTATTAAGTTTCAGCATATGACATTGATATACAGGCATATAGTCGTGGTTTTCTTAGGGAACGCGCAGTCATCCCTTATTAAAAGTTTGAAATTTAACAGTAATTAAAAAAAGACCAAAGAGAGAGATTAGAGATGTATGCGACCCTTGTGCACCCCAGGCCATGTGCACCCCAGACCATGTTCACCCAAGACCATGTGCACCCCAGGCCATGTTCACCCCAGGCCATGTTCACCCAAGACCATGTGCACCCCAGGCCATGTTCACCCCAGACCATGTTCACCCCAGACCATGTTCACCCCAGACCATGTTCACCCCAGACCATGTTCACCCCAGACCATGTTCACCCCAGACCATGTTCACCCCAGACCATGTGCACCCCAGACCATGTGCACCCCAGGCCATGTTCACCCCAGACCATGTTCACCCCAGACCATGTGCATCCCAGACCATGTTCACCCCAGACCATGTGCACCCCAGGCCATGTGCACCCCAGACCATGTGCACCCCAGGCCATGTGCACCCCAGGCCATGTGCACCCCAGACCATGTGCACCCCAGGCCATGTGCACCCCAGACCATGTGCACCCCAGACCAAGTGCACCCCAGGCCATGTGCACCCCAGACCATGTGCACCCGAGACCATGTGCACCCCTCACCCATTCACCCCAGGCCACCCACCCACATGGATATGGTTATCTGAATCAGTTATATTTTAATGACAACTTCATTTTTGTTGTTTCAGAGGAAACCCTTTGTGTTCGAATGCGTGAAGCAAGTCAGAACAATGGTGTTATGCTCGGTCAGTACATCCCTGAGTGTGATCCATCTGGGGCATTCAAACAAACACAATGTCACGAGGGATACTGCTTCTGCGTGGATAAGCATGGTATCCCTGACATGAAGACACGAGTTCGTGGGAAACCCACCTGTCCAGGTAACGTGTTTGACAAATCAGTTCAGTCAATGAGCAGACATTTCATAAACGAAAGTTGTCAAAATTAAAACTACCAACCTCTTGAGTAGTGTAAGAATACAAAGGACATTGGAAAACATGGTGGCTAGAGAAGATATCTAGATTATATTTAGAGAAGATATTTCGATAGTATGTAAGTTAAGCAGATGTAGCTAAAGATACAGCGAGGAAATTAGCGAGAAACACACAATTTCTTTTACTAAAAGTTCGACCCTTTGTATTTCTCACAGAGAAAACCCTTTGTCAAAAGCAGATGGAGGAAGCACTTAAACTGCCTCCCATGGGTCGGTTTGTGCCCTCATGCGAAGGTGACGGATCATTCAGTGCAAAGCAGTGTCATCCCTCCACTGGGCAGTGCTGGTGTGTGGACGAGTATGGCAGAGAATGGCTCGGAACAAGATCTAGAGGACAAGCACTAGACTGCAAACAGTCTGGTATGCGTTAAGCTATTTAGTTCATTCAAGTCATGCATACCATAGCAAATCAGGATCTTGGGGGGGGGGGGGGGGTTAACAGGTCATTTTCCCAACAGCCCTGATCCCTGATCATTTGCCAACACACTCAAGTGACAAGAAGCCACCATGAATGAAACTCCGAAATAGATATAAACACAAATATGCAATAAAACCTGTCGGCGGAACAACCAGGGTTGTCAGTGAGCAGGTTTGTTGGTAAACAATTCCTCTGGGGTTTTAGGGGGGCTGTATCAATTGTCCTTGTTCAGATTATACGTTTATAGTTGGCTTTCTTTTTCTTCAAACTTATGCTTATGCTTATTTTTCCTGATGCTTTTTTCTTGTTCTACATATTCTGCTCTGCAATTTTTGGGAACGTCCTCACTCTCTTAACAGTTCTAATTGTTTTCCCCGTTTCCGCTCCCTAATATCCCTCTGTGTTCTATTCTTACTAAAGAAATTAAACTTTCATTTTATTCTTTATACAGTATGCCCTAAAGGGGTCTCCCAGATGAAGTGCGATGTCATGCTGTGCAAAACCGCTACCTGCCCTGGGTACGAGAAGGCATCTTGCCGTGTGAACCCTTGTGGTGCATGCAAGCCTGAATTTCTAGATCAATACAACAGACCTGTTAAATGTAAGTATTTGCCATAGCGAACCAACGATACAATTGTGAGGACACCACATAGTTTTGTATGTTATACTTACCTCCCCCAATTAAAATCCAGCCTACTGGGCTTCACATTTTTCAGGCCCCCTAGACACGAGTTTGAGTGGGGTAAACATGTGTTTAGTCTGCCCTTAAACTCTTATTCTTGTTTCCATTGATATAAAGGCGACACGGAAATGTAAAGCATCTCACACCATCATTTACATCACATTTCTTCCAGGCCTGACTTCATGCCAGAGCCAGAGAAACGAAGCATTAGGCGTGACCCTAGGATCGCCCACACCAACGCCCGTTGTTGGCAAATACATTCCCCAGTGTACCCCTGAGGGGGAGTATAAACAGGTCCAGTGCTATGGCTCTACCGGGTACTGCTGGTGTGTGGACCAAATGGGGAGTCCCGTGCTGGGCACTATTGTCAGGGGCGTCCCTCAGTGTAACAGCTCGGCTGTTGGAGGTGGGTGTCATTTAGAGAGAGACTATTAGAGAGTTTTATTTAATCTTATATTTTTTAAATTTATTCTTATAATTATTTTATTACCATTCTTATTAGTTATTAGTATTGTTTTGAGAGAGTAACAATGGTGTTGGAGACAATAGAGATTGACTGAAGAGAAATAAATTATCTGCTGTAATGTCATGGCCTGGCGTTTCTAGAGACAATAGGGCTTTTGTTTAGGCTTTTGTGTAGAATAGGACTGCATTGATAATTCAAATATCTTAAAAGATGTACTTGTGTTTTGTGTGCTTTAGTGTGTCCACCCGGCAAGCCCATGTTCACCTGTCTCCGTAACATGTGTCAGTATGCCTCCTGCCCCGCCTATCCTGATGCAGGATGCCGAGTGAACCCCTGCGCTGGCTGTCGTGCAGAATTCTTGGATGCCAATGGAGATGTTATTCTAGATTGCAATAAAGGTACACTCAAGCAACTATTAAACCTATACAGTAAATGATGGTTAAGGATAGAAATTTCAGTTTATTTTGTCCTTTAGGTTACCGATACAATACGCTTTTACAGAAAAGCCATTAAAATGACGTGTACTTACTGATTTACATTTATTTGATTGTGATATAAGCCAACAATGAAATAAAGCAATAAAGGGAAACAAATGAAGCTGTTTGCAGGGTCTAGGGTGGATTGAATTTTACGATAATTCAAGTGGAATCATATGATATGCATTTGTTTTTGCGGCAGAAACAGATTCAAAGACCAATCTGGTCTTTAATATAAACCCATGGATGACCGATCTATGGTCTTTAATACAACCTCATGAATTCATTATTCCTAGGCATGACCAACTGCCAGACTAAACGGGCTGCCGCCCTTCAAGGATCCCAAGGTGGCCTTCAGCCTGTTGGCCGATTTCTGCCATCCTGTGACGTCAAAGGAGCCTATGAGAAGATCCAGTGCTGGGGCTCTATAGGTTTCTGCTGGTGTGTTGACAGTAGTGGGAATGAGATTAAAGGCACCAGGGTGCGAGGTACCCCGTCATGTGACACCACGCCTGCACCTACTGCATCAGGTAAACACTGGGTAATTCCAGAAAACTTTCCAGTAATTCTAGGGGACGAGTGGGGCGTGTTCCAGTGCCGATTGCCAGATTTTTTCCTAATCAACATTGTATTCTGCCCACTAATTGTGTATAGATCTTTAGCTCTTTTGTCAGCCAGATAGGCCATTCAATCCAAATCCAACACCGGCCATTCAATCCAAATCCAACACCGGCCATTCAATCCAAATCCAACATCGGCCATTCAATCCCAGTCCCACATTGGCCATCCCTACTATGCTAATGACAAAAACGGAAAAGCCCTTGGACGGTTTTGTCCATTAAAAGGGAGGTTGGGTCCATCAAGTGAGGTTGGGTTCATAATGGACGGTTGGGTCCATTATGGAATGTTGGGTCCATTAAGAGAGGTTAGGTTCATTATGGAAGGTTGGGTCCACCAAGTAAGGTTGGGTCCATTAAGGAATGTTAGGTCTATTAAGGGATGTTGGGTTCATTAAGGGAGGTTGGGTTCATTATGGAAGGTTGGGTCCATTAAGGGAGGTTGGGTCCATTATGGAATGTTGGGTCCATTAAGAGAGGTTAGGTTCATTATGGAAGGTTGGGTCCACCAAGTAAGGTTGGGTCCATTAAGGAATGTTAGGTCTATTAAGGGATGTTGGGTTCATTAAGGGAGGTTGGGTTCATTATGGAAGGTTGGGTCCATTAAGGGAGGTTGGGTCCATTATGGAATGTTGGGTCCATTAAGAGAGGTTAGGTTCATTATGGAAGGTTGGGTCCACCAAGTAAGGTTGGGTCCATTAAGGAATGTTAGGTCTATTAAGGGATGTTGGGTTCATTAAGGGAGGTTGGGTTCATTATGGAAGGTTGGGTCCATTAAGGGAGGTTTGGTTCATTATGGAAGTTTGGGTCCATTAAGGGAGGTTTAGTTCATTATGAAAGGTTGGGTTCATTAAGGGAGGTTGGGTTCATTATTAAAGGTTGGGTTCATTAAGGGAGGTTGGGTTCATTATGAAAGGTTGGGTTCATTAAGGGAGGTTGGGTCCATTAAGAGAGGTTGGGTTCATTATGGAAGGTTGGGTCCATTAAGGGAGGTTTGGTTCATTAGGGAAGGTTGGGTCCATTAAGGGAGGTTTGGTTCATTATGAAAGGTTTGGTTCATTAAGGGAGGTTGGGTTCATTATTTAAGGTTGGGTTCATTAAGGGAGGTTGGGTCCATTAAGGGAGCTTTGGTTCATTATGAAAGGTTGGGTCAATTAAGGGAGGTTTGGTTCATTATGAAAGGTTGGGTCCATTAAGGAAGGTTGGGTTCATTATGAAAGGTTGGGTTCATTATGGAAGGTTGGGTCCATTAAGGGAGGTTTGGTTCATTATAAAAGGTTGGGTTCATTATGGAAGGTTGGTTCATTAAGGAATGTTGGGTCCATTAGAGAAGGTTGGGTCCACAGGCCCGTAGCCAGGATTTTGAGTGGGGTGGTTCGTTATATATTTTTGTTTGCTCTGAGCGGACCTTCAAGCCGGGTGGGTGGGTGGGGGGGGGGGGGGGGGGTTGGGTCCATCAAGTGAGGTTGGGCTCATTATGGAAGATTGGGTCCATTATGGAAGGTTAGGTCCATTTTGGATGGTTGGGTCCATCAAGTGAGGATGGGTCAATTAGGGAGGTTGGGTGCATTATGGAAGGTTGAATCCTTTGAGAACAATAAGTCCGCGCATTTACATTTTTTATAGATGATGCCTTAACTATTCTGAATTCTTTTGCGACTAGTTGCTGTTGTCAATAAGGAGGGATTTTGCCCTTTCAAGCAGCCCCGAGATTCTGCTTTCTGTAGCCAAGCCAAGAAGTGTTCCTCGGATGGTAGCTGTGGCGGAAACCAGAAATGTTGCAATAGCACGTGCGGTCTAATCTGCCAGGACCCTCTCATCACAGGTAAACACAGGGTACCCACTTATATAAACGTCCTTGAGCTTTAGAAAATGGCGCTATAAAAATTAAGTATTATTATTATTATCACAGGTAAGCACTGGGGACCCACTTCATAAATAGATTTAGGCACTTTCTAAAGGCGGAGCAAGAAGAGTAAAGCATATTCTTTACTGAAGTTTTCTGTTTATATTATGCTTGCTTTTGATTGTTGAGAAAAAGCACAAAATAATACTATATTACGGTCAGTCAGTCAGAAATTTGATTAAATGTATCTCGGTTCCTTGCTTGAATCGTTGGAAATGGATGATTTGCCTTTATTCTCAGCGTGTCCAAATGGTCGCCCGTTCCTGCTGTGTCTTCACATGTGTAACTTCGCACAATGCCCCGCCCATCCGAATGCCAAGTGCGTGTCTGACCCCTGTCGCATGTGTCACGTGGAGTTTCGCGACGATAAGAACAACGTGGTCGACTGCAAGCAAGGTGAGATTTAGATGCAAATATGACGATAATCATTATGTAGGGCAGATTATTAAGACATAACTGGTGATGATGATGAGGATGGAATGGTGATGCCGGTGTGCAATGTGGTATTTGGGCCATGCGGAATGATAACAAGAGTCATGACTGCTGATAATGAGTTGATAGTGTTAATGATGACAACAGATAATTATGTTAATGATAATGAAAGTATGTTGGTGATGTTGTTGATAATATATGATGGTAGTAAAGTGACGATGATGGTTGCTTTGATGGCGATGAATGAATGAAGCCTAGGTCTGAGTTATTGACTAAATAAAGCAAGCGTTAGTGGTTGGTATGTTTCAGGTGTAACGGACTCTCAGTTGCTTATTTCACGTGGTTGATATGTTTCAGGTCTAACGGACTGTCAGATGCTTATATCACGTGGTTGATATGTTTCAGGTCTAACGGACTGTCAGATGCTTATTTCACGTGGTTGATATGTTTCAGGTCTAACGGACTGTCAGATGCTTATATCACGTGGTTGATATGTTTCAGGTCTAACGGACTGTCAGATGCTTATATCACTTGGTTGATATGTTTCAGGTCTAACGGACTGTCAGATGCTTATATCACTTGGTTGATATGTTTCAGGTCTAACGGACTGTCAGATGCTTATTTCACGAGGTTGATATGTTTTAGGTTCTAACGGACTGTCAGATGCTTATATCACGTGGTTGATATGTTTCAGGTCTAACGGACTGTCAGATGCTTATATCACGTGGTTGATATGTTTCAGGTCTAACGGACTGTCAGATGCTTATATCACTTGGTTGATATGTTTCAGGTCTAACGGACTGTCAGATGCTTATATCACGTGGTTGATATGTTTCAGGTCTAACGGACTGTCAGATGCTTATATCACGTGGTTGATATGTTTCAGGTCTAACGGACTGTCAGATGCTTATATCACTTGGTTGATATGTTTCAGGTCTAACGGACTGTCAGATGCTTATTTCACGAGGTTGATATGTTTTAGGTTCTAACGGACTGTCAGATGCTTATATCACGTGGTTGATATGTTTCAGGTCTAACGGACTGTCAGATGCTTATATCACGTGGTTGATATGTTTCAGGTCTAACGGACTGTCAGATGCTTATATCACTTGGTTGATATGTTTCAGGTCTAACGGACTGTCAGATGCTTATATCACGTGGTTGATATGTTTCAGGTCTAACGGACTGTCAGATGCTTATATCACGTGGTTGATATGTTTCAGGTCTAACGGACTGTCAGATGCTTATATCACGTGGTTGATATGTTTCAGGTCTAACGGACTGTCAGATTCTTATATCACGTGGTTGATATGTTTCAGGTCTAACGGACTCTCAGATGCTTATATCACGTGGTTGATATATTTCAGGTCTAACGGACTGTCAACTAAGGCGTCATCAGGCTGCTGGTCTCCTTGGTGCGTTCAGACCGCTGTGCGACAATGCAGGCGCATACGAGAAGATCCAGAGTCACGAGGGTTACTACTGGTGTGTTGACAGCCAAGGTCGCGAGATCAACGGGACTCGACTCAGGTTCAACAAGCCGACGACCTGCACAAGCAATAGCAGCAGTGGTCAGTTGATCTTTACTGCTTCTCTATCATTTGTCTGTCTCTTTGTCCACCTGTCTGGCTGTTTTTTGTCTGTCCTCCTGTTCTCTGTCCGTCCGTCCGTCCCTTGTCTGTCCGTTCAGTGTTAGTCTGATCATTTGGATGTCTCGTCTTCCATCCTCAGATATGAGTCTTTGCCAGCTTCAAGCCTCACAAAGTCAGGGCTCAGGTATCGATAATTTCTCTTTATTTTCGGCTTTCTTCATATTCTAGGGTATGTCACACACAAACCACACATTTCTGGTTGTGAAATCCCCATTCAGTCATATACTTACATCATCCGTAACTGCTATGTTTCTAACCGGTCCATACTGCTGCATTAGGGCCCCGCATGATGGTAGGTCGTTACGTGCCACAGTGTGACAAGGACGGCTCATTTCATCAAGTCCAGTGCCACCCCTCCACGGGATTCTGTTGGTGCGTCAACACTACATCCGGGATAGTAGTACGGAATACTCAGACCAGAGGCAGACCAGACTGCACAAAAGGTATGTCACCTTCATCCGGTGTCTTCCGCAGGCGCACCCGCGTGTAGGGATTTTAAGGGTTTTCTTCGAATCTAGTTTCCTGTGGCACAAAAGGAAGGCAATGAGAGGGGAAAAAGGAAAAACAATCAATTAATGCTACATATCTTGAATTCTTAGCCTGTAGCCCCGTGATGTGTCTCATGTACTGTGAGTTTGGCTTCGTCAAGGATCAGTATGGCTGTGAGATCTGCAAGTGTGCTTATGCGCCCGCGAAACCAGGATTCTGTGGCAGTGGTTCTCTGTCTTGTTCTGATGCGCAAACCAAGTGTCAGTATGATGGGGACTGCGCAGGGGCGGACAAGTGCTGTAACACGCAGTGCGGGAAGATTTGCACCAGTGCCGTTTTGAAAGGTTAGTGGAAAACAAGTAAACTCTTTAACAAATGTCTTGTCTATGGGAAAAAAAAAACTTGTCTTTGCTTATTTGAACTCTTAAACTTAATTTAGTCACAGGTGTAATTCTATTTTGTTTGTCTTCAGAGAAGACAGGGTTCTGCCCCAAGCGTCGTGTGGACCATGTAGGAGTGTGTGTGAATTACTGCGGCACTGATGGCGACTGTGCCGGGGACAAGAAGTGTTGTAGCAATGGCTGCGGTCGAACCTGCACATCACCTGTGCGGCAAGGTAAGACCCTACTCTAAGAAACTAGAGAACCTCCTGACTCAAGACCACACGACCCTGTTATCGAACAACGAGCGGGCAAAACAAATTACGAGCCATAGTTGGACCTCAACTGGTCCCTCAACATCGTCGTTAATGAAAGCAACAGGTTTTTATCCATTGAGTACTGCATTGTGTTTCATGCCTTAAATACAAGATACTCTATATCCTTCTCTTATAATGGTATTTTATTATTTGCGTGTCTTTATGGTCATCCTGTGGTATTTATTATTTCGGGATGTCGTGATGGTCAGTCTTGTAGTATTTATTATTTACGTGCCGTTATGGTCTACCTGTGGTGTTTATTATTTGTGTGTCCTTATGGTCTACCTGTGGTGTTTATTATTTGTGTTTCCTTATGGTCTACCTGTGGTGTTTATTATTTGTGTGTCCTTATGGTCTACCTGTGGTGTTTATTATTTGTGTGTCCTTATGGTCTACCTGTGGTGTTTATTATTTGTGTGTCCTTATGGTCTACCTGTGGTATTTATTATTTGTGTGTCCTTATGGTCTACCTGTGGTGTTTATTATTTGTGTGTCCTTATGGTCTACCTGTGGTGTTTGTTATTAGCATGTCCTGAAGGTCAGCCTGTGGTTATGTGTCTCCGCGATCCGTGCGAGTCTGCGAGTTGTCCCGCCAACCCTATGGCTACATGTCGTCCAAACTACTGCGGTACATGCAGCGCTGAATTCTACGACGAGAGGAACAACAAGGTCAACTGCACCTCGGGTGAGCGTCGTGTCACCATGTAACTCGAAGAATTCGAGTAACCGAGAGCTTAAATGAATGAAAACTAGATTTTAGGGAACCCCGAGACAGTTAGCAGAGATTTCGAGTTATCTGAGTTGGAATTATCGGGTTTCGACTAGATTTTTGGATTTGATAGTGACCACACAGAATATCGATCAGAAAACTCTTTGATATAACAGCAGTGTATTTGCATTTCATCCAATCACGATTGAAGTGTGACTACCAAAGGCTTGTCGTTCCCAGGCATCAAAAACTCGGCCGTGCGGTAAGTCGGCCGCCGTCGCACTCCCTTCGGCGAAAACATCTGAACTCTACCAAGCCTAGCAACCAAGCCTAGCAACCAAGCCTAGCAACCAAGCCTAGCAACCAAGCCTATCAACCAAGCCTAGCAAGGGTGTACCGATGCTTCGTTGTGAACGATCTGGTGTCCATTGTGTTCAGACATTGCTTATCGTGCACGAGAGCACGTACAAAAATGATACTATTTATTTTTAGTAATTTCTCCTTTGATACCGGTAGCCCGAACTCCCCTCTAACTCTGTAGCAGTTTTTTTTATCCTTGATAGATAGTTTTGGTAGAGTAACGTGTATTTTAAGGCGTGTGCGAAGCATCCTTGTGCGTTTTACACCTATTTCACAAAAGGTTGTCAGTGCAAATGGCGATAGGTAAAATGATAAATGGCTTATGGGAACTAATTATCCAGCAATGTCAGAGCCAAACTTTTGTTACCTTTAATAGATAATTGTTTTTATTTATCAATATTATTCGAGACGCATGGTTACTTTCGGTCGTAGAACTGCCTCTTACCAATCGGCATTTGCCATTCGCACTGACAACCTTTATTGAAATAGGTGTATACTTGGGCTGAGATGTCATGTTGTGGTAGTATCTCGTGATATATTAACGAGTTTTCAACTTGCATTTGGATAAGCTACCTTTACGAGCTTTCTTCCTTGTTATCAGGTCTGACCCGATCTTCCTTGTTATCAGGTCTGACCCGATGCCAGCGCAGTTATCTGGAGGCTCAGTCCCGGGGCCCTCTGATCGGCGCGTACATCCCGCAGTGCGACAAGGACGGGCGATACTCAGCTCTTCAGTGTCACGGCTCCACAGGTTACTGCTGGTGTGTTAACCCGGAGACCGGCGAGGAGCTCCTGGGGACGAGGAAACAACCTGGCAGCGGTCTTCCATCTTGTAAGGAGAATCCAAAACACAATGGCCTAGAAACATAAGTTCTGTTTTGCTTTTTGTCATAGAGTAATCTGAAAAGCTTTGTAAGGCACCTTTAATCGGTAGTATAGAAAGCATTCGGGACCAAACCGCTTTCTGGCACATTTCCTTAATCCGTTTGTCCAGTTACCGTAAATGCTCGTTTTAGCGCCCAGTTTCTATAAGCGTTCTCATAAGGCGCAAAAAACTTACACAAGCTATCCCCTACGAATAAGCAGCTCTAAAATGTAAGTATATACAAAAGCGGCTTTCAGTCCCCCCAAATTTACTCTTTTTATTATCGAGCCACAAAGATGCGAACTGGATTATTTGTTGGAGTTCTTGTAATAATTCCTTACTAGCCTGCGAAGCAAGCATTTCTGTTCGTTATGAGCGCAAAGAAAATCTTGACGAAAATCTTGCTCATTGAACTTCTCGTCGGTTTCTGTTTTTTGTGTGCTCACAATACACAGGAACGCTTGCTATGCACGCTAATTTCTTACTGTTTGATGAACGAGAATTTTTTGTGTTTTGAATTCTATACTTGAATAATAGCAACGACAATTATCAATAAGCGCCTGTTCACCTAAAACGAGCATTTATGATACTTTCTATTTTATCCATTTTCCGATTTGAAAAAAAATACCTTGGTGCTCGCCCCAGTTTACCCTGGACTTTAAACCACAGGTAACGCCACCAAGACGTCCGGCCCCACGTGCCCGTCTAACAGCAAAAGGTTCAGGCTGTGCGAGTCCTCATTGTGCGCGAACACCAACTGCACGCGTAACCCACGTGCTCGATGCGTGGCACCGATGGGCGCTTGCGGCACGTGTAGACCCAAGCACTACGACTACGATGGGTCAGCGGTGGACTGTAAGTAGGGTTACTGGAAAGTAATGCTACGCGTATTTTAACCATATTGAATTTCTTTATTTACGGCGTTTATTCTGTAACGGTTCTTATTTGAAGGCGTTTATACTTTTTCGATAACTATATTCAAATAGATTTCGAAATACCAGTGGAGGCTGTCGGGGATTAAGAGTTTATTAGTTTTACGTGACGCAAGATAGCGTGAGGGAAAGTACGTATGTTATTTTACGTGACGCAAGATAGCGTGAGGGAAATTACGTATGTTATTATTGGGTGTTATTGTCCTATCTTATATGGAAATTAAGTAGTAATTTAATCTTGTGAACGTGAATAGCACGATGAATCGTAGTAAGAAATGAATGTAAACTATTTAGTAAATATCCGTTTGTGGGTAGATGAAAGAGAGTGCTGTATTATCCATTGATCGTAAGGGCGTAAAATTGGGGTATAAATAGGGAGAACATTGTATAGTTTAGTTGATTGGATTGGATTGGATTGAATTTAATTGTTTGTAAAACGTTGATCGTTGAGAGTTGTATTGATTGTACGTAGCATAAAGTGCTAGTAAACGCAAACGCAAAAAGTATCGGAGGAAACTGATTGCACGGGGAAACGAATTTCCACGACAGAGTTTGATTTGGCGGTAATATGGGCGTTTTTTTTGTGGAGAGGGGTAAACAAGTAACAGACATATCTCACATTCTCCACATTGAAGGTATGACGGAGTGTCAGAGGAAGAAGCTAGAAGCTACTGAGGGGGGGCTACTCGGGGCTTATCATCCGTCCTGTAACGCAGACGGCACGTACACTCTGGTCCAGTGCCACGAGGGGTACTGCTGGTGCTCGTCCCCTGATGGCCGCGAGTGGCCTGGGACCAGAGCAAGAGGACAGCCCAAGTGCCTTCGCGAGAGAAGTACGTGCCACGTGATACCTCTTTCATAATAAGATTTTTTGCTTATTTTTGGGACTTAACTCTTACTAACCATTATATCTTTCATTTTATTTCCTTCGCTGATGTAGTGCCAGAAATCAAGTAAGTTATACTATGTTGTTAGTGCCAATAACCAAATACAGTAGAACCCCGCTAAATCGAACTCTGAAGGGAGAAGAGTTTTCCGGTTTTTAAATTATCGGGAAATAGCTTATTCGAGTTGCCAGGGTTAAATGCGATCAGTGGAAACGGGAACTAATCGAGTTGACGGGGCCAACAGAGCTCGAGTTTGCGGGTTCTATTGTAAACATCTATTTATTTATTTGCCTTGCGTATATGCTCAGAAAGTAATCGCCGATGTATATATGAGAGAGCAATATGGCATTGGAGTGAAATATGGGAGAGCAATATGCCAATGCATGATTTAATAGTGCCTGTGTTTTCTGGCTTACAGACACGTACATGTGACGTTGAGGTTCAAGAACAATTTTGACGACGTCAAAGACAGCGTGAAAGACTTTAGCGCGTAAGTTAGACTCTTTTGAAAGGACTCAAAAGATATTATTTACCTCGTGTCTTTTTAGAAGGAGGGATTAATTTATCTGTTTATGGAAAAGGTTTGAGTAAGAAGTATACTTTAAGGGTTAGACAGTAAAAATGGTGACTTGACTGTGCCTACGTTGGCTTCTAGATAGCTCTTATTTGGTGTTATTCCGTTATTTGGGAATGTTTGTAGATGTCTGGGATTATTTCACTTTGAAGAGTGAACTATTTTGAGATTTTTTTGGATTATTTCAAAGTAAGGTTATCAAGTATGATAAAGTCTGTTGTTATCTGCAGGGTGTTGAAGACGCATATCTGCAAGTACTTAAGCATCAAGGCAGAGCAAATCCAGGAATTATCGGTAAGTACCTATTTTCCAGGGCATTAAGGTGGTGACGTAGTCTCCGCCGCACGCCTCGCATCGGACAAAGAAAAGAAAGGGCTTTTCTAGCCTTTTTTTGAGATTTGGGGTCCAAGTCATTTTTGCCATTCTGTCAGGTAGCCCGCGTTGAAATATTTGTTTTTCGCTTTTCGGATTGAGAGGTTTGCGTGCGTTGAGAGGGGTGTCAAGGGAAGTCTGTCAGTCTCTTATAAAAGGGGAAGACACAAGGCTTTCAAATATAAGAAGTTGAATTGTCAAATGTTGATATTTCACCCCTATGAATATGCTATGTATTTGCTTGATGTATTTCTGTTTCAGGTCAAGAGTGGCAGCATTGTAGTAGAGTTCAATGTTGTGGCAGCTAAAGACGGACAAGACTTGAGCACTTTCGAGCAAGACATCTACAACAAGGTAAGCAAGCAATTTAACACGTGATTAAAATGGCGGGTAAAAACGGGCGCGCCGCGCGCCCCAATTATGGGACTGAAAGAAAACAGCATTCTTCCCCCGGATCAGCTTTTGGACCGAAACAATAAGTTTTACCTTTTGATAAAAGATTCCCCTTGAAAAAGATAAAAAATATTTTGTTTCTACAGGTTCGTCAAAACGACATCGTTGTGAGTTACGGCGGCATGACGTTCGTCACCAGTCCTCAAGAGGTCCAAGCCTCGGCCCAGTACTCCTCAGATTCTAAAGCCGTGAGCAGCAAGGGAATGAGCTCCACCACGATTGCTTTGATCTGCGTGTTCGTCGCTCTTGCCGTGGTTGTAGTTGCTATCGTCGTTGTCGTGGTGGGTGTTACTTAAGGCGTACATACCTCTTATTGAACGTGTGCGTGGGCCATACGAGAACTTCGGGAAGCATTTTCCAGTGTTATAACGGCCCAAGAATGAAGCCTGCGGGCCATAGGCGATGGACGATAGACGATATCGTATGGCCCAAGCAAACCGTGTCAATAAGATATTAATGTCCATGAAAAAACAAAGTTTACCAACAAACTAATTGAATTTTTTCGCTGACGTGACATCTTTATTTTGTAAAGATAAGTACAAATAGAATCATACGGCCCGTTCAACGGTATTCTTAATTCATCCGTATTCAAGCTTCTGATATCTTAAAAGGGAACACGTGATTTTTAGAACATGTGAGTGTCTTTTCTCTTGGCTTTCGTTGATTAATGGAACGTCTAAAGAGATCAAAAGACGGGAGAAAACATTTATCTGCGAAAACACGAAAGATCCAGAGGTCTTTATCGGGTTTCCCCAAATGACAGTTACTGTACACAGGCGCACAAGTGAACGCTAGGCGAAATGCACTCGCCCGACCCAGCCTCCCTATCTCTTCCCGAACGCCATAGGAATACCTATTTCCGAAAAAATAAAATGGGGAGCTTTATACAGGCTACCCGACTGAAACTCGAGGGATTGTTAAGTAAGACTTCCAGAGGAATCGAGTTGAAAGCAACACTAGAACCTTTTTTGAGTGAACCTATTTTGTATTGTTGTTCAACATTTTTTTTTTTTTGGGGGGGGGGAGGTGTAGGGATATATAGCCCCAAAATTAGGGGGTGTATAGCCCCAAAGCAGGGGGAAAGGGGGAACCTGGATTGTGACCAATTCCTCCTTCAGGACTCTGCAAGTCATGTGTGTGTTTCCGCCGCAGGTAAAGCGAAGACGAAACAGAGATCAAGCTGGCACCGACGGAGACTCGGTAAGTATACCCGTGATTGACAGCATTCAAATGGCTTTCCACGACTCATCCTCGCGGGCCCAGGTCCTCGCGGAGCCAGGGCGAGAGCGTGAGTACGGGAGCGTGGGGACGAGACCACACAATCAGCACACAACAACCGTCACGCAACATTAATGTCGCATGCATCTTTTCCATATAACTTATTTATATTTAGTTATCTGGTACCAATTAAAAAAACATCAGGTTTTTCTATTGCCCTTTTTAGGCCGGATTCCTCTACAAAGACGGACGAGCTGAGAGCTACTTATTTATATTTAGTTATCTGGTACCAATTAAAACATCAGTTTTTCCTATTGCCCTTTTTAGGCCGGATTCCTCTACAAAGACGGACGAGCTGAGAGCTACAGTACCACAGCGCAAACATAAGCCACTCGCCATTCCGGCCGGAAATAGCAAACCGGAAACGTCTACCAAACGATGTTCGTGATTTCAGTACCTACAGTCGATGGATACTTTACGCGTGTGAATAAATAAGAAATAAACTTTAAGTAATTTGTAGATTAGATGATATATGGACTTGTGAATTATTGTAAAATTGATTTAAAGTTAGAGACCTTTTTAATAACAGAAATCAAGTGATAGATTTCTATCTATCGTTTTTGTAAAAGACAAGTGTTTGCCATTAAAGCACAGCTCACGATGGCGTCTGTCTCCAGCGGGAATATGACGATATCAGGAGTGTGTCTGTCTCCAGCGAAAATATGACGATATCACGATGGCGTCTGTCTCCAGCGGGAATATGACGATATCACGATGGCGTCTGTCTCCAGCGGGAATATGACGATATCACGATGGCGTCTGTCTCCAGCGGGAATATGACGATATCACGATGGCGTCTGTCTCCAGCGGAAATATGACGATATCACGATGGTGTCTGTCTCCAGCGGAAATATAACGATATCACGATGGAGACTCTTGACGCGTCTCGTTTTCTGTGAAAGCATGTAGCGCCCATTGACTAATTAGAGTACGCGATATTCTTTGCACAGCGGCAGTGAAACTGGGCTAAAAGTATAAGCAGCTTGTCATCGTAGGCTCAAAGCAAAAAATATCCCCATTTGATATCAAGATTATTATTGCAGGTTTTAATTCGAATCTAAAGGGCAACCACTGCATTAGAACCTGGAGAATAAAGATGACTTTCCATCTAACGATGCCTCGATTTTATTTTCCTCCTGAGCATATCATTAAGATTCTACTGTACCTAGAACCGCGAGATTTCGAGAGTTCTTCTCTTAGCGGAGAGTTAGGGAGTTCTTCTCTCAAGATGGTCCATTAGCCAGTGGGATCTCACCAGACATCTTTCCCTCTTAAAGCATGGGACATCCAATATACTTCCACAACTCGAAAGCTATTTTTGTCTTATTTAGAGCTTCCTAACCCGTCATGGATATCGACGCCCTATATTGCGAGCGACACATGCTTTAAAAAGTGTATATTTTAAAAAGTTCTTCACGCAGTAGGAAGAAAACCACCCTTGGTCCCAATGAAGGGGTAACTTTCAAAGTACCTTGGTGTAAGTTGCCCTCAAGATGGGACTTAAAAGCATTTAGCTTAAGACGACTCGCCCAACTGGCTCTCACTGAGACATTTTGTGGAGAGTTCCTTAATGAGCAAAAGACTCCATTTTCAGCTCCGATTTACCCGGGTATTCTTCACCAATCCCACGTAGCACCATCACCTTCAAGCAAAGATGGTTTCAACATGGGAAGGGTGATTTGATAATAGCGCAGTAAGCAGCACCAGGAGGCACCTCAACGCCAATAACAATCGACAGTTTTTCGAACACCGGTCTACGCTCCTCTGAATGTCCAGGCCTCGGAAGAAGAGGCTAACAAGCGCCGAGTCGTCTTCTTGGCGATTGTCATGACTGCTTTCTTTGCCCTTTGTTACCTGCCCACTGTCTTGATGTACATTATGCAAAAGTTCGAGACAGTTCCTTTCGAAACACCAGGAAAGCTCAAATTTCTCTTCCTACTTCTGAATTCGGCTATTGGATTCCTGATACAAGCCACTATGAGCAAAAGCCTGAAGGCTGCACTAAAGAAGTTGCTATTCTGCTGAAATTGAGGCAATACCGAGCCATAAGAACTAAGGCGTTGCCAAACCATGAGAACTAAGGCGTTGCAAAACCATGAGAACTAAGGCGTTGCCAAACCATGAGAACTAAGGCGTTGCAAAACCTAAGGCGCAGCCGAAACTAAGAAAACGGAGACGCCAACGCAAGATTTTCCAAGATCGCGATATGAGGGTTTCAGACTCCGTAGAGCGCTTTTTTTAAATCTTCCTTTCGGAATCCGAGATCAAGTAACTTAAAAAGCCATGTTTTTATCAAAGTCGAACCCTTTTTTTGATGCATCGCTTCACCGAGAAAGATGCTTGTTACGTGTTTGAGTAGGGAAGGTCTCGAGAGTTGGCGCAATTTGTGCGTGTAATGCCCCTACTTGTGCGTGTGTAATGTCTTTCACGACACCGGATAAAGTAAAATAAAAAAAGATTCCGAAACAGTGTGAAAAAGAAATCCGAGATTTCAATAGATTTCTTGGGATTTTTGGGTACCATTTCTGTAATTCGTTGTAGGAATTTTTGCTTTTCTCGCTTTCAAAGAAAATTATCTACAATCGGCTCTGAAAATCGGTATTTCAAAGTGTGCGTCAGGTATTACAAAGTGTGCGTCAGGTATCGCAATGTATGCCTCAGGTACTACGATGTGTGCGTCAGGTACTACAAAGTGTGTGTCGGTATTACAAAGTGTGCGTCAGGTACTACAAAGTGTGCGTCAGGTATTACAATGTGTGTGTCAGGTACTACAAAGTGTGCGTCAGGTATTACAAAGTGCTTCAGGTATTACAAAGTGAGTCACATATCACAAAGTGTGTGTCAGGTATTACAAAGTTCTTGTCAGGTATTATAAAGTGTGCGTCAGGTATTACAAAGTACTTCAGGTATTACAAAGAGCGCTTCAGGTTTCACAAAGTGTGCGTTAGGTATCACAAAATGTGCGCCAGGTATTACAAAGTGTGTGTCTGGTATCACAAAGTGTGCGACTGGTACTACAAGGTATGCGTCACGTATTAAAAAGTGAGTCAGGTATCACAAAGTGTGTGCCAGGTATTACAAAGTTCGCGTCAGGTATTATAAAGTGTGCGTCAGGTATTACAAAGAGCGCTTCAGGTTTCACAAAGTGTGCTTCAGGTACTACAAAGTGTGCGTCAGGTATTACAAAGTGTGTGTCAGGTACTACAAAGTGTGTGTCAGGTACTACAAAGTGTGTGTCAGGTACTACAAAGTGTTAGTCAGGTACTACAAAGTGTGTGTCAGGTATTACAAAGTGTGCGTCAGGTATTACAAAGTGTGTGTCAGGTATTACAAAGTGTGCGTCAGGTATTACAAAGTGTGTGTCAGGTACTACAAAGTGTGTGTCAGGTATTACAAAGTGTGCGTCAGGTATTACAAAGTGTGCGTCAGGTATTACAAAGTGTGTGTCAGGTATTACAAAGTGTGTGTCAGGTATTACAAATTGTGCGTCAGGTATTACAAAGTGTGCGTCAGATACTACAAAGTGTGCGTCAAGTATTACAAAGTGTGCGTCAGGTATTATAAAGTGTGCGTCAGGTATTACAAAGTACTTCAGGTATTACAAAGAGCGCTTCAGGTTTCACAAAGTGTGCGTTAGGTATTACAAAGTGTGTGTCAGGTATTACAAAGTGTGCGTCAGGTATTACAAAGTGTGCGTCAGGTATTACAAAGTGTGTGTCAGGTATTACAAAGTGTGTGTCAGGTATTACAAAGTGTGCGTCAGGTATTACAAAGTGTGCGTCAGATACTACAAAGTGTGCGTCAAGTATTACAAAGTGTGCGTCAGGTACTACAAAGTGTGTCAGGTATTACAAAGTGTGCGTCAGGTATTACAAAGTGTGCGTCAAGTATTAGAAAGTGTGTCAGGTATTACAAAGTGTGCGTCATGTATTACAAAGTGTGCGTCAAGTATTACAAAGTGTGCTTCAGGTATTACAAAGTGCGTCAAGTTTTCCAAAGTTTGCGTCAAGTATTACAAAGTGTGCTTCAGGTATTACAAAGTGTGCGTCAGGTATTACAAAGTGTGCGTCATGTATTACAAAGTGTGCGTCAGGTACTACAAAGTGTGCGTCAGGTATTACAAAGTGTGCGTCAGGTATTACAAAGTGTGCGTCAATTATTACAAAGTGTGCGTCATGTATTACAAAGTGTGCGTCATGTACTACATGTACTACAAAGTGTGCGTCAGGTATTACAAAGTGTGCGTCAGGTACTACAAAGTGTGCGTCAGGTACTACAAAGTGTGCGTCAGGTACTACAAAGTGTGCGTCAGGTACTACAAAGTGTGCGTCAGGTACTACAAAGTGTGCGTCAGGTACTACAAAGTGTGCGTCAGGTACTACAAAGTGTGTGTCAGGTACTACAAAGTGTGCGTCAGGTATTACAAAGTGCGTCAGGTATTACAAAGTGAGTCACATATCACAAAGTGTGTGTCAGGTATTACAAAGTTCTTGTCAGGTATTATAAAGTGTGCGTCAGGTATTACAAAGTACTTCAGGTATTACAAAGAGCGCTTCAGGTTTCACAAAGTGTGCGTTAGGTATTACAAAGTGTGTGTCAGGTATTACAAAGTGTGCGTCAGGTATTACAAAGTGTGCGTCAGGTATTACAAAGTGTGTGTCAGGTATTACAAAGTGTGTGTCAGGTATTACAAAGTGTGCGTCAGGTATTACAAAGTGTGCGTCAGATACTACAAAGTGTGCGTCAAGTATTACAAAGTGTGCGTCAGGTACTACAAAGTGTGTCAGGTATTACAAAGTGTGCGTCAGGTATTACAAAGTGTGCGTCAAGTATTAGAAAGTGTGTCAGGTATTACAAAGTGTGCGCCATGTATTACAAAGTGTGCGTCAAGTATTACAAAGTGTGCTTCAGGTATTACAAAGTGCGTCAAGTATTCCAAAGTTTGCGTCAAGTATTACAAAGTTTGCGTCAAGTATTACAAAGTGTGCTTCAGGTATTACAAAGTGTGCGTCAGGTATTACAAAGTGTGCGTCATGTATTACAAAGTGTGCGTCAGGTACTACAAAGTGTGCGTCAGGTATTACAAAGTGTGCGTCAGGTATTACAAAGTGTGCGTCAATTATTACAAAGTGTGCGTCATGTATTACAAAGTGTGCGTCATGTACTACATGTACTACAAAGTGTGCGTCAGGTACTACAAAGTGTGCGTCAGGTACTACAAAGTGTGCGTCAGGTACTACAAAGTGTGCGTCAGGTACTACAAAGTGTGCGTCAGGTACTACAAAGTGTGTGTCAGGTACTACAAAGTGTGCGTCAGGTATTACAAAGTGCGTCAGGTATTACAAAGTGAGTCACATATCACAAAGTGTGTGTCAGGTATTACAAAGTTCTTGTCAGGTATTATAAAGTGTGCGTCAGGTATTACAAAGTACTTCAGGTATTACAAAGAGCGCTTCAGGTTTCACAAAGTGTGCGTTAGGTATTACAAAGTGTGTGTCAGGTATTACAAAGTGTGCGTCAGGTATTACAAAGTGTGCGTCAGGTATTACAAAGTGTGTGTCAGGTATTACAAAGTGTGTGTCAGGTATTACAAAGTGTGCGTCAGGTATTACAAAGTGTGCGTCAGATACTACAAAGTGTGCGTCAAGTATTACAAAGTGTGCGTCAGGTACTACAAAGTGTGTCAGGTATTACAAAGTGTGCGTCAGGTATTACAAAGTGTGCGTCAAGTATTAGAAAGTGTGTCAGGTATTACAAAGTGTGCGTCATGTATTACAAAGTGTGCGTCAAGTATTACAAAGTGTGCTTCAGGTATTACAAAGTGCGTCAAGTATTCCAAAGTTTGCGTCAAGTATTACAAAGTGTGCTTCAGGTATTACAAAGTGTGCGTCAGGTATTACAAAGTGTGCGTCATGTATTACAAAGTGTGCGTTAGGTACTACATAGTGTGTGTGCGTCAGGTATTACAAAGTGTGCGTCAGGTATTACAAAGTGTGCGTCAATTAGTACAAAGTGTGCGTCATGTATTACAAAGTGTGCGTCAGGTACTACAAAGTGTGCGTCAGGTACTACAAAGTGTGCGTCAGGTACTACAAAGTGTGCGTCAGGTACTACAAAGTGTGCGTCAGGTACTACAAAGTGTGCGTCAGGTACTACAAAGTGTGCGTCAGGTACTACAAAGTGTGCGTCAGGTACTACAAAGTGTGCGTCAGGTACTACAAAGTGTGCGTCAGGTACTACAAAGTGTGCGTCAGGTACTACAAAGTGTGCGTCAGGTACTACAAAGTGTGCGTCAGGTACTACAAAGTGTGCGTCAGGTACTACAAAGTGTGCGTCAGGTACTACAAAGTGTGCGTCGGTACTACAAAGTGTGCGTCAGGTACTACAAAGTGTGCGTCAGGTACTACAAAGTGTGCGTCAGGTACTACAAAGTGTGCGTCAGGTACTACAAAGTGTGCGTCAGGTACTACAAAGTGTGTCAAGTATTACAAAGTGTGCGTCAGGTATTACAAAGTGTGCGTCATGTATTACAAAGTGTGCGTCAGGTACTACAAAGTGTGCGTCAGGTATTACAAAGTGTGCGTCAGGTATTACAAAGTGTGCGTCAGGTATTACAAAGTGTGCGTCAGGTATTACAAAGTGTGCGTCAGGTATTACAAAGTGTGCGTCATGTATTACAAAGTGTGCGTCAAGTATTACAAAGTGTGCGTCATGTATTACAAAGTGTGCGTCAGGTACTACAAAGTGTGCGTGAGGTACTACAAAGTGTGCGTGAGGTACTACAAAGTGTGCGTCAGGTACTACAAAGTGTGCGTCAGGTACTACAAAGTGTGCGTCAGGTACTACAAAGTGTGCGTCAGGTACTACAAAGTGTGCGTCAGGTACTACAAAGTGTGCGTCAGGTACTACAAAGTGTGTCAAGTATTACAAAGTGTGCATCAGGTATTACAAAGTGTGCGTCAGGTACTACAAAGTGTGCGTCAGGTACTACAAAGTGTGCGTCAGGTACTACAAAGTGTGTGTCAGGTACTACAAGGCATATCCGGTCGAACTACACATGGCGGGGAAGGGTTTCCACCTTCCCATAAAAATCTCCTTGAACGATCTTCTCCAACCACAGTCCAATAATACAAACAACCAGATATTGTTTTTATTGAACTCTTTATTATTTGTTCTATATGACATGGGACGGCGAGGAGGGGGGGGTACTAGAGGTACAGTCCTTCCGGAGCGGTCTCGTTTTTGCGGAACAACACATTCTCTTTGGGGGGAGGGAGGGGTTCTAGAGGTACAGTCCCTCCGGAGTGCCCTCGTTCTTGCGGTACAACACATTCTCTTTAGACTTCTTGAAATCCTCGTTGGTGACTTTCATTCTTCGCTCTCGGAGTGCCATCAAACCAGCCTCTGTGCAGATGGCCTAAGACAAGAAATGGAATAAAGTGAGAGTTTTGACATTGAGCTCCAATCGCAGACAGCTGAACTAGGTCTGCTTTGGTTTTGTACACACCATCATCAGCGTAAAAAGGGACCATAAGACAACCTTATTCATCTCCCTATGTAACGAACTTCAAATGCAAAAGATATAGGCTCGGGGAGCTTTCTCAACTGCCCAACGAATACCGTACAAGTTGTTACTTTTTTAAGAGAAGTTCGGTGATTACGAAAATAGAACACACAAAGTGGGTCTCTTCGCGAGATGATATTTACAATATCCAAGAGCCTCTTTTCGAGATAAAGGCTCGCCATCCTCTAGAGAGTTTTTTTTACGTTAAATACAAAAAACACATTATGACTCGAACATGAAAACAGCTTCGAGACGCACGCTTTAAAAAGAGCAAAATCTTTCGGAAACCCTCACACAACCGACAGTGCTATTCGCGCGCGATGGCGGTAGTGAAGGCGCAAGGGGAAAGCTCTGCTTACAGGATACCACTAGACTTGCTAGGCGCTACCTTGATGTCGGCCCCTGACAAGTCGTCCTTGGCCATGATGAACTCTTCGAGGTTGACGTCTTCGGCCAGGGTCATACGCTGGGTGTGGATATTGAAGATTCGCCGCTTGGTTTTCTCATCCGGCATGGGGAACTCAATCTTGCGGTCAATACGACCTGGAGAAAGTTAAATAAAACTGAGAATTAAAGCAGATTACGCTACTGAGTTAACATTTTATTTGCATAGGGTTTAATAGGCCATAAAAATAAAAAGTCACACAAATCGGACCCACGTGCTGACAAAGAATGAGTGTGTGTGTGTGGGGGGGAAGGTGTGGAGGAAATAAAGTGTTTTTAGATTTTTTAAAAAAGCTCTACATTTGAGATAACTCTTGCCGCCTTCGAAATGTGTTATTCAGGGTAACCGGAAAGCCTTCAAAATGTGTTATTCAGGGTAACCGGAAAGCCTTCAAAATGTGTTATTCAGGGTAACCGGAAAGCCTTCAAAATGTGTTATTCGGGGTGACCTGTGACAGCAGGCCCTGAAGACAATGGTCAGTCAACTAAAGAACCAGACTGGTTTGTGCAAAAACATACTAGCATCACAAATCAATACCTGGCCTGATGAGTACCAGCATCACAAATCATTACCTGGCCTGATGAGTACTAGCATCACAAATCAATACCTGGCCTAATGAGTACCAGTATCACAAATCATTACCTGGCCTGATGAGTACCAGCATCACAAATCATTACCTGGCCTTATGAGTACCATTATCACAAATCATTACCTGGCCTTATGAGTACCAGTATCACAAATCATTACCTGGCCGGATGAGTACCAGCATCACAAATCATTACCTGGCCTTATGCGTACCAGTATCAGAAATCATAACCTAGCCTTATGAGTACCAGTATCACAAATCATTTCTGGCCTTATGAGTACCAGTATTACAAATCATTACCTGGCCTTATGAGTACTAGCATCACAAATCATTACCTGGCCTTATGAGTACCAGTATCACAAATCATCCCTGGCCTTATGAGTACCAGTATCACAAATCATTACCTGGCCTTATGAGTACCAGCATCACAAATCATTACCTGGCCTTATGAGTACCATTATCACAAATCATTACCTGGCCTTATGAGTACCAGTATCACAAATCATTACCTGGCCTTATGAGTACCAGTATCACAAATCATTACCTGGCCTTATGAGTACCAGCATCACAAATCATTACCTGGCCTTATGAGTACCAGTATCACAAATCATCCCTGGCCTGATGAGTACCAGCATCACAAATCATTGCCTGGCCGGATGAGTACCAGCATCATAAATCATTACCTGGCCTGATGAGTACCAGCATCATAAATCATCACCTGGCCTTATGAGTACCAGTATCACAAATCATTACCTGGCCTTATGAGTACCAGTATCACAAATCATTACCTGGCCTTATGAGTACCAGTATCAGAAATCATTACCTGGCCTTATGAGTACCAGCATCACAAATCATTACCTGGCCTTATGAGTACCAGTATCAGAAATCATTACCTGGCCTTATGAGTACCAGTATCACAAATCATCCCTGGCCTTATAAGTACCAGTATCACAAATCATTACCTGGCCTTATGAGTACCAGTATCACAAATCATTACCTGGCCTTATGAGTACCAGTATCACAAATTATTACCTGGCCTTATGA
Source organism: Nematostella vectensis (assembly GCF_932526225.1). Lineage (NCBI taxonomy): Eukaryota > Metazoa > Cnidaria > Anthozoa > Actiniaria > Edwardsiidae > Nematostella > Nematostella vectensis. The sequence continues at coordinate 17,034,578 of NC_064040.1, read as the reverse complement.
GTACTAGCATCACAAATCATTACCTGGCCTTATGAGTACCAGCATCACAAATCATCACCTGGCCGGATGAGTACCAGTATCACAAATCATTACCTGGCCGGATGAGTACCAGTATCACAAATCATTACCTGGCCTTATGAGTACCAGCATCACAAATCATCACCTGGCCGGATGAGTACCAGTATCACAAATCATTACCTGGCCTTATGAGTACCAGTATCACAAATCATTACCTGGCCTTATGAGTACCAGCATCACAAATCATTACCTGGCCTTATGAGTACCAGCATCACAAATCATTACCTGGCCTTATGAGTACCAGTATCACAAATCATTACCTGGCCTTATGAGTACCAGTATCACAAAACAACCCTGGCCTTATGAGTACCAGTATCACAAATCATTACCTGGCCTGATGAGTACCAGCATCACAAATCATTACCTGGCCTTATGAGTACCAGCATCACAAATCATTACCTGGCCTTATGAGTACCAGCATCACAAATCATTACCTGGCCTTATGAGTACCAGTATCACAAATCATTCCCTGGCCTTATGAGTACTAGCATCACAAGTCATTACCTGGCCTTATGAGTACCAGCATCACAAATCATTACCTGGCCTTATGAGTACCAGCATCACAAATCATTACCTGGCCTTATGAGTACCAGTATCACAAATCATTACCTGGCCTTATGAGTACCAGTATCACAAAACAACCCTGGCCTTATGAGTACCAGTATCACAAATCATTACCTGGCCTGATGAGTACCAGCATCACAAATCATTACCTGGCCTTATGAGTACCAGCATCACAAATCATTACCTGGCCTTATGAGTACCAGCATCACAAATCATTACCTGGCCTTATGAGTACCAGTATCACAAATCATTCCCTGGCCTTATGAGTACTAGCATCACAAGTCATTACCTGGCCTTATGAGTACCAGCATCACAAATCATTACCTGGCCTTATGAGTACCAGCATCACAAATCATTACCTGGCCTTATGAGTACCAGCATCACAAATCATTACCTGGCCTGATGAGTACCAGTATCACAAATCATTACCTGGCCTTATGAGTACCAGCATCACAAATCATTACCTGGCCTGATGAGTACCAGCATTACAAATCATTGCCTGGCCGGATGAGTACCAGCATCATAAATCATTACCTGGCCTGATGAGTACCAGCATCACAAATCATTGCCTGGCCGGATGAGTACCAGCATCATAAATCATTACCTGGCCTGATGAGTACCAGCATCATAAATCATCACCTGGCCTTATGAGTACCAGTATCACAAATCATTACCTGGCCGGATAAGTACCAGCATCACAAATCATTACCTGGCCTTATGAGTACTAGCATCACAAATCATTACCTGGCCTGACGAGTACCAGCATCACAAATCATTACCTGGCCGGATGAGTGCAGGGTCAAGTGTCTCTATTCGGTTTGTAGCCATAATGACCTGGAATAAATAATTCTTTTAGCATTTAAAATTGCAGAAATCCCCTCCGAGCTGTCTTAAAGCAGCAGAAATGGTCGAACTCACAGCCATAGATGTTTACTCTCCGTCACACCATATCCAACAAACAATCCCCCAATAAACACCACTATCATCCACAGCCACTTATTAGGAACAACAGGCTTTTATGTATGTACCTTGACATCGCCTTTAGAATCAAAGCCATCCAGTTGGTTAAGAAGTTCTAACATAGTACGTTGAATCTCCCTCTCTCCGCCTGAATTAGAGTCGTACCTGTAAAAAACAAGTCATTCTGAATACAGTATCATGAAGACTCTACCTTTTGGTACTAATAGCATCAATCTCATCATTAAATACAATATCATAAAGACTCTACCTTTTGGTACCAATAGCATCAATCTCATCAATAAATACAGTATCATAAAGACTCTACCTTTTGGTACCAATAGCATCAATCTCATCAATAAATAAAATATCATGAAGACTCTACCTTTTGGTACCAATAGCATCAATCTCATCAATAAATACAATATCATAAAGACTCTACCTTTTGGTACCAATAGCATCAATCTCATCAATACATACAATATCATAAAGACTCTACCTTTTGGTACCAATAGCATCAATCTCATCAATAAATACAATATCATAAAGACTCTACCTTTTGGTACCAATAGCATCAATCTCATCATTAAATACAATATCATAAAGACTCTACCTTTTGGTACCAATAGCATCAATCTCATCAATAAATACAATATCATAAAGACTCTACCTTTTGGTACCAATAGCATCAATCTCATCAATAAATACAATATCATAAAGACTCTACCTTTTGGTACCAATAGCATCAATCTCATCAATAAATAAAATATCATAAAGACTCTACCTTTTGGTACCAATAGCATCAATCTCATCAATAAATACAATATCATAAAGACTCTACCTTTTGGTACCAATAGCATCAATCTCATCAATAAATACAATATCATAAAGACTCTACCTTATGGTACCAATAGCATCAATCTCATCATTAAATACAATATCATAAAGACTCTACCTTTTGGTACCAATAGCATCAATCTCATCAATAAATACAATATCATAAAGACTCTACCTTTTGGTACCAATAGCATCAATCTCATCAATAAATACAATATCATGAAGACTCTACCTTTTGGTACCAATAGCATCAATCTCATCAATAAATACAATATCATAAAGACTCTACCTTTTGGTACCAATAGCATCAATCTCATCAATACATACAATATCATAAAGACTCTACCTTTTGGTACCAATAGCATCAATCTCATCAATAAATACAATATCATAAAGACTCTACCTTTTGGTACCAATAGCATCAATCTCATCATTAAATACAATATCATAAAGACTCTACCTTTTGGTACCAATAGCATCAATCTCATCAATAAATACAATATCATAAAGACTCTACCTTTTGGTACCAATAGCATCAATCTCATCAATAAATACAATATCATAAAGACTCTACCTTTTGGTACCAATAGCATCAATCTCATCAATAAATAAAATATCATAAAGACTCTACCTTTTGGTACCAATAGCATCAATCTCATCAATAAATACAATATCATAAAGACTCTACCTTTTGGTACCAATAGCATCAATCTCATCAATAAATACAATATCATAAAGACTCTACCTTATGGTACCAATAGCATCAATCTCATCAATAAATAAAATATCATAAAGACTCTACCTTTTGGTACCAATAGCATCAATCTCATCAATAAATACAGTATCATAAAGACTCTACCTTTTGGTACCAATAGCATCAATCTCATCAATAAATAAAATATCATAAAGACTCTACCTTTTGGTACCAATAGCATCAATCTCATCAATAAATAAAATATCATAAAGACTATACCTTTTGGTACCAATAGCATCAATCTCATCAATAAATACAATATCATAAAGACTATACCTTTTGGTACCAATAACATCAATCTCATCAATACATACAATATCATAAAGACTCTACCTTTTGGTACCAATAACATCAATCTCATCAATAAATACAATATCATAAAGACTCTACCTTTTGGTACCAATAGCATCAATCTCATCAATAAATACAATAGATGGGGCATGCTCCTCAGCTACTCTAAACATCTCACGCACCAGCTTGGGCCCATCACCCTAGGTACCAGGTAAACAGAGAAATACAACATCAGGAGTGAGCTAAATCTGTTAAAATAACTGTAAAATTTAACCCATCTTCAAATAAAAATGACTCAGTTAAGCTTCTAAAGTATCAACCAATACAGGGAATGTTATACTTTTCAAAGTCACAAAAATTTAAAACCAAAACAAAACAACCTGGTCAGGAAGGTCAGAAAATAGACCTTAATTTTGTTGCTTGTTAACCTACCAGATATTTTTGTATAAGTTCAGATCCTACTACACGGAGGAAAGTAGCAGAGGTCTGGTTAGCGACCGCCTTAGCCAGGAGTGTCTTCCCGGTACCGGGCTGGCCGTATAAGATGACACCCTTAGGCGGTTTGATCCCCATTTCTTCATACAATTCGGGGTGGGTAAGAGGGAGCTCCACTGATTCCTGAAGGAAAATCGCAATAATGATACACTTAGTAATGATAAAATCGCAATAATGATACACTTAGTAATGATAAAATCACAATAATGATGTATTATGCAATGACGAAAATCACAATAATGATAAATTTAGTAATGATAAAAGTTGCAACAATGATAAATTTAATAGCAATGATCATGAGAATGATTAATTTAGCAATGATAAAAGTTGTAACGATAAATTAAGCAACAATGAAAATCACAGTCTGATAAACTGAGCAATGAAGGAGCATGCATTCCATTCCAATAAAACACATGTCAACACCAGCTGCAGGCCCGTACGCAGCGGAGTGCGCAGGGTGTGAAAACTCAAACGATGCCAGTGCCATGAAATGGAGATCCAGTATTTACAGGATTAGAAGATTTGCTGTGATATATGAACTGTACAGTATGATGAAACTTTATTGAAAATCTTGCTTATCCAAACTATTTTATGTTGCATGGAAAAACATTAGGACAAATGTGACCTTTCACATTAGAAAATTAGCCTTTGCACTGACAAAGGAATCTGTTCCATACTGTAAGTACCTTAATTTCTTGAATTTGTGTGTCAAGTCCACCAATGTCTGCATATGATTCTTGTGGTGCCTTTTCAAGTTTCATGACAGTGACCATGGGATCAGCATCATCAGATAGAACACCCACCACAGCGTGTACCTGAATAGCAAACAGTACACATACAGTAAATTATTTTTTTTTGGTAAAGACAAAGCCATCATGTACCTGAACAAAATACAGTAAACAAACAGTGAATTTATGTACGTGATTTGAGGTTATATCTTGACTATAAGTGAGCTAGTGTAAAATCGAACCCTGTTATATTTAAAAAACCCACCTTGTGATTTTATAGCCCATCTTGTGATTTCAATAGCCTACCTTGAGATTTTAATAGCCCATCTAGTGATTTAATAGCCCAACTTGTGATTTAATAGCCAACCTAGTAATTTTAATAGCCAACCTAGTGATTTAATAGCCCACCTTGTGATTTTAATAGCCCATTGTGTGATTTAAAAGTCCCCCTTGTGATTTTAATAGCTTACTTTGTGATTTTAATAGCCCATCTTGTAATTTTAATAGCCTACCTTGTGATTTAATAGCCCACCTTGTGATTTAGTAATAGCCCACCTTGTGATTTTAATAGACCACTTTGCGATTTAATAGGCAACCTTGTGATTTTAATAGCCCATCTAGTGATTTAATAGCCCACCTTGTGGTTTAACAGCACAGTGCAGCCAGGCTCCAGCAAGTCCTTGTCGACAAATGACAGGATACTGACATAGTGTTCAGAGCCGACAGATGTGGACACAATGGCATGGTTATCATCAATGATCTCCTCCAGGTTACCAACAGACATCGGCGTTCCACGTAGGTCATCCACTTTAGATCTTTCTTCCTGAACAGGGGTGAAAGAAAAAAATCAGGACTTCCTGCCCTTCTTGTGACTTTTTATCAAATTAAAATGTAAGATTGAAATAGTATAAGGTAAATCAAGTGGGGGTGAAAGACAGGATCTCCAATTAAGTGATGATCCATTAGAGGGAAAAAGGCAGGATTTTGTAAAGACTTTATAGATATCTTATGAGTCAGAAGAGTTATTCAGGATTTTTGGCAAGTTCTGCTATTATTCCAGCAGGCTGCAGTAGTATTTTCTTGAGTCAAAGAATTATGTTGTTTTGGTAATTCTGCTGGCCATCCCTAAAAGATCACATGTTCCATCTCCCACCTCATGTTTTTCCTCTTGTGGCTTCAGACGTTCTTGGTTCTGTATGAATTCTTCCTCCATTAGCAGAAAATCTTTAATTCTGTCCAGCTTTAGCAGCTTCAGACGGCAGTTTCTGTGTGGTGTCACTGCAAACCAAAATAAATACATGTCACAACAACAACTATTGTGGTCTGCATTGTGCTTTGGTTTGAATTCTTTTAGTGGGTTTTAATTTTTCTAGCCAGTTTATTTTTTCAAACTATTTTGTATCTGGATATCTATAATTGTTAAAAGGGATTCCATAACATAAATAAAACAAACTTCTTTATTAAGAGAACAAAGAACATCTGAACACCCCTCCCCCAATGTCATCGCCAGCTCACCCCCTCAACCATATTTCCCTCACTTTTCCCTTTTATTACCCCCTATATTCCTAACTATATCTATCTGTCCTTTTCCCTGTGTTCCAAACAACCCAAAAAGTGGATACTGAATGGGATCATGTCATAATTACAGCTGGAGGGAAGACAATACTCAGTAAAAGCCGATTATACAATATATGAAACCTTGTGTTCAAACATCAATGAGCGACTCTCATGCTTTTCATATTACATATTAGTGAACAATGCAATGAATGAAAAATTTGAGATTCCAAAAAAGTTTGTAAGTTTTTTAGATTTCAGTTTTAGGACTAGTACTTGCCACCCTAACCACAAGCCCTACAAAAATAGAGACCTATTCTTACCGACTGGAAGTTTGTTAGCAGCATCTGGTCCTTTGGCTTTCTTCTGGCGTTTGCCAACACGGGATGGTACAGGAGGTTCATACTTTTTCTTTTTGTCCTGAAGAACAAGAAATCAATGAAAAAGCATTATACCAAGCATTAATATACATGAAAAAAGGACCAGGGTGGTAGCAAGCTAGCAGCAGAAGGGAAGGCTGCCCCATTAGTAGAGCAGGAATTTTACAAAAGACAAATGGGAAAATACAGTATCCCACCCCCAAAGCAAATACTGTAAGAGAAATATCCAAGGCCTGCCCCCTGAACAAAGTGTTCTGGCTACGGCCGTGATTATATTATTTTACAATCATACAAGGGGACTACCATGTCACACAATTGTCATACATGGAAAAAGGCTAAGATTTGATGAGTTAAATAGGAAAAGACAAGTTTTTGGTGGTTGACTAATGTGTCCCTATGCCGACCGCTAGCTTCAAACCAAACATATACAGTACATGTCTACACATCTTCATGTCTACACAACTGTTTCATATACTGTACAACACGGGGTGAACCAGGACACTACATGGAAAAAGTTTTTCCTTTTCACAAATAACCACCTAGTATAGACGACCTGATATTATTATTATATCTTTATTACAGGAGAAATATAACCCCAGAGAAGAATTAAATACAAAGAATACAGAAAAAAATCCCGTTTTCATAATATTTCCCTGTCTTACTTTGTCTCCTTTCTTGTCCCCAGCTCCACCGCCTCCTGGGCCTGACTGGTTTTGACCCTGTGTAAAAAGTCGTAATGTGAGCAAAAGGATTTTTCAAACTTAAAGGAATAGTGCAGTATTTATGGAGTTTTTATATAAGAAAATAATCGACGGAAATACAAGACTTACCAACATAACACGCTTAATATAAAGCTAAGGATATCTTTAAAAAAGCCACGATCAATTCTACTAGTGGAGAACATAATGTTATTTGTATAATAACCATGTTGTGAGCGTATTTTTTATTTGAGATAAGTAAGCTTATTTGACAAGCACGATGAATTCCTTTCAAAGAAATCACGATGACTAGATATTGTATTTGAGACGTAATTTCAAAAACGCAAAGCATAAATACAGTGAATTTGACATTTGATGCATTACTATCGCGTATAAAAAGCACAGGATCGCATTTATAACAGTAATACATGAGTAAAATTAATGATTTCTTTCATAAACTTACCATTTTTCTGTAAACTTTTCTTTCTTGAACCGGCTTTTATCGCTGGCTCGTATTTTGTATGCGCATGCGTACGAGAGTGCTGACTCACATTATTAGTGCCTAGCTTTCCGCGCTTGTGCTTTCACAGGAAACCCAAAACATATGGATCTCGTCCTGGCCACTAAATAGACGTTAGAGGCTCTGGAACCAGGGTACCGACACAGTTTCGGTGGTTTCTCGGTCTTGATAACGCATACAATGAAAGCGCTCTTACCATACTTTGTTACGATTTTAAGCTGGAATACCTGTGGTGGCCCACGTGAAATCCGAAAATTAAAGGCCGTCCTTAGCCCCTTGTAGCGCGGTTACGCTAAAAAAGTTCTAGCTGACCCAGGACTCAAAGGCCGTTATTTACATGTACCTACCCAAACCAAATGTGTGGAAAAACAGCATTTTATACCCCTAGTTGCATGTTGGAATAAACAAAACGCTCAAAGAAAGGAGTTAAAGCCCACTTGGAGTTCTAGGGAAGGCATAAAATAAAAAGGATTTCCTGCTTTGGGAAGCATCCCTCCTGAAGATCCTAATTAGCCACCAAGCGGGGAACTTTGCGTGACTCCGACACGAGCGGCTGCGAAGGAGACTATTTCTACCTGATGTAGCTAAAGGGTCATATCAATTGTTAAGCAATTCTAGCACATATGTTAACCAGCATAAGGTGACACAGACCAAAGGACACGTGTTGAGAAAGCATTGGTATTTTATTGCTTATAAACATCTATTCATAAATTAAATCAAATTAATAAATATGTAAATAAATAATAAACTATTAATCGATGAATTTGCACATAAATTTTTGTCATGAAGAAGTGGGCCAGTAAACAGTATAAAATAAGCCTTTCGTGGAAAACATTGAAAAGCCTTTGATTAATGATTGAATGTGTTTGGGTTGGCAAACCTTTGATTCTATAGGGATTAGCAAGCCTAAGATTCTATACGGGATTGGCAAGCCTTTGATTCTATGGGGATTGGCAAGCCTTTGATTCTATAGGGGATTGGCAAGCCTTAGATTCTATAGGGGATTGGCATGCCTTAGATTCTATAGGGGATTGTCAAGCCTTCGATTCTATAGGGGATTGTCAAGCCTTCGATTCTATAGGGGATTGGCATGCCTTTGATTCTATAGGGGATTGGCAAGTCTTTGATTCTATAGGGGATTGGCAAGCCTTCGATTCTATAGGGGATTGGCAAGCCTTCGATTCTATATGGGATTGGCATGCCTTTTATTTTATATGGGATTGGCATGCCTTTGATTTTATATGGGATTGGCATGCCTTTGATTCTATATGGGATTGGCAAGCCTTTGGGTGTATAGGGATTGGCAAGCCTTTGATTGTATAGGAATTGGCAATCCTTTGATTCTATAGGGAAGCAAGCCTTTGATTCTATAGGGGATTGGCAAGCCTTTGATTCTATAGGGGACTGGCAAGCCTTTGATTCTATAGGGAAGCAAGCCTTTGATTCTATAGGGGATTGGCAAGAATTTGATTGTATAGGAACTGGTGGAAATTGCTGTCCTCCATCCTCCATCTGCTACTTGTTCTTTAGAACTTGACTTGATCATCCTCCTTGTTAGGTGATCTGGAAGAACCTTTGGAAATAGATCAGTAATCAGTAAATATCAAATTGCAATGCTGTTACACAAGTATACCTCCATCAGTTATGCACCTTTTTTGCATGTAGTCAGAGCCACCTTTGTTGTTGTTTCTATTGTTTCCATTAATATTGAAAGACAAATTAAATTATCTCCAAATGAACATCTAAAAACATAGTACCTCATTTACCAAATTTGATAAAAATATATATCAACAGCTTCTCTAGGACAGCAGATGGAAATGGTTGCTTTTCTGCACTTGGTATTTTAATAAAAACCTGAAGAAACCCTTATGACTCCTTTAATGTAAAGTCAACTCTTGCACTAAGGACATGCTGCTATTATATAAGAAATGGTTGAAAAATAAATAAGTGAAGAGTATCTCCTACTATCACAGACTCGCACTATTTCAAAAGCTTAGTAACTTATGTTTATCTTCTGTAAACCACAGCTTACAGTAAGCTATAGCGTCTCAGCCCCTTATGCACAATTAAAGTGTGTTTATAAGTTTGAAAAATTACAGGAACAATAAAACTATGTAACTTACAAGGCAACTCTGAAAAGTTCTTGAATATTTCACATCCCATCAAGTGTCAATAAGAGAGCTGAACATTCACCTGTGAAAAAAAAGAAAACATTTCTTTTTTTACAAACAATAATCAATTTATATTAAATGGCAGACTTAACAAACAACACATAAAGGAGAAATAAAGTTCTCTTTCAATTAAGGAGTACCAGAAAACCATTGTTTGACAGAATTAGGCACATTAAAAATAAATTCCACGGCACGATTATCTAGTGTTTTCGACTAAGTGAACAATGCAATTTTCAAGTGCTTTTTGAGTGAGGCCTTTTCTAATCCGTATGGCCTATTACTCACACTGTAGAACCGATTCACCGCAAAGACGTCACGCCCGTTCTGTTCACGAGTAAAAACAGGATCTGCATCCGACCACCACGAACTGCAATTAAATGCTAATGGACACATGGTTTTGCTGTGTTTTCATCCGTACACAAGTGATTTCAAAAAGAAGCAAAATTTACCCTTTATTAAGAATGCTGAAACTGATGACACACTTAACATACTCTGCCCTGCGACAGTGCTGTGTTTATACTATGCTGATTACATTCTATTAAAAACGGTCTGTCTCAACATTCATTCACTACTGGCTGAAAAGAAATATGTTAAAATAACAGTTTTTATTTCCTTGAGTTCGCTGGTGTGTTAGACATTCTCACGCTTGCCCGACGATCACGATACAATCAGCTCCGATGCTGCTTACTAACTTGTTGGCCCGAAATGCAACAGTCACTGATGATGTCTAATACCTAGGAAAGAAAAGTCCATTGGTGGAGAAGGCTAGAGATTTGTGTAGGAACGCGACCAAACTCTGCCTGTATGGTATATGTAGTGCATTCACGTGTGTGTATTAGTAGTTTGTCAAGGATGAAAGCTGATCTAATGCCTCACCTGCGCCCATTGTATCCTCTGTTACCATAGCCTTCATAGTTGCCAGTATAACTGCACAGAAAAAAATATGTGAGAATAAAGTATGAATGCAATATCTGTTAGACTGTTGTACGTTAGATTGTCATACAATTAGAAGATGCACTATTTGACAATGTTTATACACCTTATTCATTACACATTGTCATTAACTGGCAAATGGCTGTTTCAAGACCCAAAGGTCTAATAAGTGTCAAGAAATATGTACATTATTCTTTGACTTATCTTATATCTTATTTATATATCTATATATAGTTCCACACCTGTTTTCTTAGAAATAAAAATGGCTCCTAAGTTTGCATATATCTATATTCTACTCAGGGACCACTTACATTAGTCTCTAAAATGTCATTGTTGTCACACACACACACACAAAATTTATTGAGGAACAGCTTACCCCGGGCTGCGACTTCTGTATCCTGATGGCCCACGGTAGTCTCGCGGGGGACCAGGTCGGTCTCTGTAGTAGTCCCTTGGTGGAGGGGGTCTACCATAGCCACCACCACCATAACCACCTCCACTATATCCACCTCGATATCCGCCGCCACCATAACCACCACCATAGCCACCGCCACCGCCACCTCCATATGGGTGGTATCTTCCATCTCTACCATATGATCTTGGTTGATAGCTACTGTATAACATAAGGTGAAGACATATCAACATCACTAAAAGATTAACTTGCATTAACTTTCTAACAAAACATTGTTTTTAGAAAAACACAATACCGTATTTCCCAGCATATAATGCCCACTTTTTTAATCCCAAAATGACCTCGAAAAATGGGGTGGGCATTATAAGTGGAACCCATTGTTCTTAATATGATAAAAAGCGGAAATCAATAAGAAGATGTAGAAAAACATTTACCGTAATAAAATAATTGGGAATCGGAACATTTAATCTCCTCTCTATACCTCTGTTTCTTTTTTGGTTGTCTTTCATTTCCTTGTTTTTTCTATTGGGGTGTGTATTATATGCGGGTTTTATTATTATTTTTTTAAAAAGGCCTCGAGAATTGGGGTGAGCATTATATGCCGGTACCCAGCTTACCCAAGTGCATTTGAGGTTCCCTAAAATTGAACCCTGATTACGTGTTCTCCCAAATAAGAAAACCTACTTTAATAAACTTGCCATAAATTAATGTCTAGTACCTTCTTTTGGGGCAATCCCTGGCCCTGGATCAAAAACAAAACATTACATCAGTTGGGGACATGGAATATTATTTATTTATTCATTTACCGTCAAACCAAGTCAAGCCTGCACCCCCTACAGCTCATTATTGAGTTCAGTATTTGGAATCTTATTTTGATTATTTGCCAAGAAGTTTTCATTCTTGATGAATGAGTTTTCAAATTCCAAAACAAAGCTTGATAATCTTGAACTTTTCTGTGTTTTTTTTTTATGTGAATTGAGAGGTATTTACCACCAATATCAATCACACAAACCTTTTGTAATCTCTCTGTTGCTTGGCTTAGAAACAGTAGTTGGAATTTTGTCCTTTTTGTTAAGATATCATACAGAATGCAACGAAATGAAAGAGACTACTTTAATACTTGTTACAAGAATGGGAAAAAACTTCTCTGCAAATCAAATTACATTTCGAATAATGAATTCAATAATCTGGGGGGGACGCTTGACCTGGTTTCACTGTAACAGCTGCATTTTGTCTTTTACCAGTGGCCACATTTTCCACAGTGGAAGCATTCATCCTCTGCAGGCTTTCCCTTACTCTTGGCATGCTGAAAGAAACCATGGAAAAATTAAACTTACATCAGTGAGTTAAACCAAAGCTTACATCTCAAGAAAGGCAGGTGCGACTACATGTTCCCCCAGAAAAATAAAGTGATTACAGTCGGTCCTGCCCCAAGTGACCCACTCTGTTTTCCTGATCAACAAAGTCCTATTATGTCAAGGATTCCCCCCAAGAAATAACCACCCTTCCATTGAAAGCAAAGAAAGGATGTAAGAAGCTTGACAAACATATATGCTTTTTTTTTGGAAAAAGTACCCTTCAAAGGGGGTTGTCTATTATTTTGCCTAGGTCCTCAACGACAAAAGATCCAGTTCAAAACTCTCCTTACTCCCAAGTTTTGGCTCAGCTGGTATTAAAAGCGTGTGTAGAAGGAAAGCTACTTGCAGATCCAACCCACTGGCAGAGCACTTAAATGTTCTGTCACGTTTTTAGACAAGGCCGAAATATTTAACAGGAGAAATTGGCTTACTGACCTGTACTTGAATGTGTGTGCCCATAAACAGAGAGTCATCTAAGGCTTTGATCGCATTATCAGCATTTTCCCTACCAACCATGTGCTAAAAGGAAGGAAATTGTACACCCCAGTAAATATCAACAGTAAATAGTAAAGGCTGAAATGCTTGTAGAGAACAGCACTATACAAATTAGTTTACACAATGGTGTGAATAGTTCCTTAGAACTATCAATAGTATTAGCATTCTCTTCTCCCGCTAGGTAGAAGATCGTCATGTGAATCAAGTCTCGAGTAAAACAATGCAAAACAAAGTTTAGGAGCAACCAGGCACACTAAGACACCGTTTTTTTTTAACTTTCATTTTACCATAGAATGAAATGAGTTAACCGTAGTGTAAATCTATAAAATAAGAAAAATAACTCCGAAAAAAAACATACGCAGTGTCCATGTGTTCCCATGTCAGACCAAGGGGTGAATCAAGCGACCTGTCTTACAAAAATAACCAAAATAATAACCCACCACAAAAGCGAAGTTTTTCACCCTGTCACACTGAGACACGGTGCCGTACTTTGCGAAGAGTTCCTGTAACTGGTGCTTTTGGCAGTCATCGGGCAGATTGCCGACATAAAGCTTTGATTCCTCCTGATGGCTTCCACTCGAAGTGGCTTCGGCTTGGCTTTCTGATGAATGCTCTCCATTTTGCGCAGTATTTTCGTGGTTTTCGGGTGTATCTGATTGGGTTAATGCCTCTGCACTAGATTCACCGACCGTTTCATTCGCGTCCGCCATTCTGAAAGGGTTTGGCTGAATAGTTTGTGCGATAAACGTGAACCTTCCAAGATGGCGCGGATTCCTCGTGTATAAGAACGCACCCAGAATGCACTGCAAGTGGAGGACCAGCATGCACCCTGTCAAGGGCGGTAGGAACAGCGAACGCGCTCTTCCCCTTCCATTAGAAAACCCGGTTGAGTTACGTTAAAGTTCTTAAAACCTTTCACTTATATCAGCCAAAACAAAGCATAGATGAACTTTCAAATTCTGAAAAGGCAATTAAATTTGATTGAAATTTTGAATTTTCTACAGATCTTTGAAAATTTTCCTGGCCGCGCAAAAGGAGATTGAATCGAGTGAATAATTCCAAGTTTTGGCGGGAAAATCTTAAACAACGTATTTTCCTTAAATCCGTTAAAATTCAGAGACGGCAATGCCACAAAATATTGGTGAATTGTTTTCTATTACAATGCTACCCACAATGAAGCGAAGAATAATTTATAGTCGAGAATTGTATGCGAAAAAAGAAAACATCGTTTTGTTGTATGTTTCGAAAACAGTGCGCGCTCGTGAGAATGTCGTCATTCTTGATTGCGAATGCAGCGCGCGCACAATGCAAAAACAATTCAAAGACTAAAAAACTATCTGCTAAATTTTGCTGATTTGTTTCCTGAAGTTAAATAATCACTTGACTACCAGGTTGAGATATAAAGATGACGGTAAAAGTTGTAACCACACAACGTTCTTCAGCAATAACTAAGAAGACATGAAGACGGGAACCGGTTTAGCGCGCGCATATGTTTTCTCATGTAATTTGGTTGACATCTCGATCTACGTCACAAATGACTGGACCCCGGCCTTTCAGTTCACGGCCTTTTTCCGAAGGTTGACCAAAATACCCCAATATTACAGATTTGAGTTATTCGCGCGAACGCGTGTTTTATAGAGTCCATAAGAACCACATTTCATTTGGAAGATGAAAATATAAAGGATTGACAAAGTCTATCAACTCCGAAAGGTTATATGGACTTTAAGTAATCCGAGCTACTACCCCGAACTCATAAAAAATAGCTCTTTTTTTATGAGTCGGGCCGTCGGGCACGTTTCGGCTAGTGCGTCGGACTGTTCGCGTGCCACGGGATAGTAGCTTGGGTTACACAACGTAACTTGACAGTAACAGATAGAGCGCGTCGAAAACAAGGCACATTTAATCCAAATTATAAGGAAATACGTGGTCTATTATCAGAGTTTAACCTATTAGTCGCTGTTTCTACCGCTCTTGCCCTGTTTTTCTTGTTTTCGTCGCTAGCGCTTCATGGCCGAGTAAAAAAGCGCGGGACCCTCGAGCATGCCAGCTCCGCGGGTAATTTTACGTCCCGGCTGGGCTCAAAAAAATTATTATGCCTCTTCAAATTTTGTTTTTTCTCCGTACATGAAAAGGTGTACTCTTCCGGCCAAAACATGATTACGTACACGTGGATTTGACGAATACGTACACGTATTACGTACACGTGGATTTGACGAATACACCTATTTCAATTAAGGTTGCACCCCCCGCGAAATGCATCGTAACCCGCAGTGGTTCATGGTTAACGTTGAAGGGGTTTGGGGTAGATAAAGAATGCTAAAGCTTTCTCAACCCGTGTTTAATTTTATTTACGCTTTTTTTTTTATTATTTGATACCCATGAAGCACTGAGGGTTCGACACATTTCAAATAGGTTTAGGTCAAATAGGTTTAGGGTACAAAAAAGAGCCATTAAGATAATTTTCCCAGAACTCGACTACCAGTCTGGCCTCCAGTCCGCCGGTCTTCTCTTACGGATCAAATTTCCGAGAGGTTTATTGCTGGCTCCAAAGAGCTTGAGCCTATTAAGCGCCTGCATCCCTCCGGCAACATTGTATCACGTGGTTACAGCCTCAGATCGGGCACTGAGAGGATGGACTGGAGTCGAGCAACATTGTATCACGTGGTTACAGCCCCAGATCGGGCACTGAGAGGATGGACTGGAGTCGAGCAAAAACTGAACGTTTCATTACATTTGTAACAATGAGATATCGCTAGCTGTGAGTTCACCATGTTATATATATTTTTTGTCCCTTAGTACATATTTATGTGTTCCTGACAGCGCTGTAATTCAGCCCTTATGCTGCAATAGCGTTGAAATAAACGATTATTATTATTATTATATCTATATGTATTTTTAGCATTTATGGCAAGTCTAACGGATGGGGCGTACTAGGTAGTTATCTATGTTTTAGCATTTATGGCAAGCCTAACGGATGGGGCGTACTAGGTAGTTATCTATGTCTTAGCATTTATGGCAAGCCTAACGGATGGGGCGTACCAGGTATGTATCTATGTTTTAGCATTTATGGCGAGCCTAACGGATGGGGCGTACTAGGTAGTTATCTATGTTTTAGCATTTATGGCAAGCCTAACGGATGAGGCGTACTAGGTAGTTATTTATGTTTTAGCATTCATGTCAAGCCTAACGGATGGGGCGTACTAGGTAGTTATCTATGTTTTAGCATTTATGGCAAGCCTAACGCGATGCGGCGTACTAGGTATGTATCTATGTTTTAGCATTTATGTCAAGCATAACGGATGGGGCGTACTAGGTATGTATCTATGTTTTAGCATTTATGGCAAGCCTAACGGATGGGGCGTACTACATATGTATCTATGTTTTAGCATTTATGGCAAGCCTAACGGATGGGGCGTACTAGGTAGTTATCTATGTTTTAGCATTTATGGCAAGCCTAAAGGATGGGGCGTACTAGGTAGTTACAAAAAATAGAACAGAAGCTTCGCTCAATAATCTTTATTGTTTTTTCCAGTGCAAAATATGATTCACCATCCTTGCGCGGTCATCACCTGTGAAAAAAGAAAAGAAAACAAAAAAGTGTCATCTATGGCTTAACCACGAGAAAACATCAAAACAGCGGTGTTTCATATACCACGTTCGAATTAGAAAAGGTGGCCCTTTACCAACTCCTAAGCACCCTATCCATCTTCTTTTAACTATATGCATACACCATCTTAAACTTTACCCTTTTCACTATAAAATAACATGATTAAAGTATCTTTTAAGAAATTACTCTATCAATACCCTTTGAAAGATGCCCTTCCTCACCTTTACTATCCTAGCACTTGTTGCATGTCTTTTTGCAGTTCTCCTGTACGAATTTGTTATAACTACAGTATTTTGTCCAATAATTTTTGCAGTGATTGGCCCACTGAGAGTCATCTTCGCATGAACCGCCGCTACCGTTCTTACCTATAAAACATGGTATGCGGTCAGAAAAAAGCAGGCATTTATATTAGCTATAGAACTTAGAGAATTAAACATGACTTGATGGCTTTTACAGTTTATTGAAATATTATCGTGCAAAAAAAAATCAATACAAATAACCATACTTAACTATACTTTTGACAATTCTAAAATCACAAGATATCTTTGTTATTCATAATATATGATCGTCAACCTCACGGCATTTTGGCGCCTTATAACAGGGTTACTATGGCAAAAGATACATTAAATGCCTGCTATGGTAAGATATGTATACCTTATATCTTACCATAGCAGGCCTTTAATGTATCTTTTGCCATAGTAAGCCTGTTATATATCTTATACCATAAGAAGCCTGTAAAATATATTGGTATAGTAAGCCTGTAAAATATCTTATACCATAGTAAGCCTGTAACATATCTTACCGTCTTGCGCCTATAAAATGACTTACTGTAGTGCGCCTATAAAATGACTTACCGTAGTGCGCCTATAAAATGACTTACCGTAGTGCGCCTATAAAATGACTTACCGTAGTGCGCCTATAAAATGACTTATCCTAGTGCGCCTATAAAATGACTTACCGTAGTGCGCCTGAATGCCTTTAATGTCGTCTTCCTGTAGCCCAAAGCCTGGCTTATACCCGGTATAGTATGGGTACATGACAGCATTTCTCACGTCGCTGTGGTGTAAACCGAGGGCGTGGCCAAACTCGTGAGTGGCTACCCACAAGAGGTTGATGCCCGAGGAGGCCCCATCAGTGTACCTCTCGTCCTCGTCAAAGTGACATCTTCCATTAGAGGGGAAGTACGCATGCGCGAGTACTCTACCGGGCCCGTCAAACGGAGAGCCGCACCTGGACTCACCGGGCCCATTGTGTGACCTAGATCCAAAGCTAAGATAGCCACAACAAGTGGTATTAGAATGGTGTTAGTTCAACAAGACGTACGAATTTTTCATTGGTATTCTATAAAAAAGATTCATCCCGCGTATGAATAGGGCAACGAACCCACTCATGACATGACGGGAAAATGTCTTAAATAAGTTAAGTTCACATCAAATAAGGCAGAGAATTCCTTTAATTACTTAGCAAGTAAAAGAGAACAAATATCAAATGCGATTTTTTTACAATAAGATATAACTTTTTTGAAAATGTCATTGAATTCTGTAGCTTTTGTCGCTACGTTTAAAAATAGCGCGCTGATGAACAGGGCATGCGTCATTATAAGAAGTGACGCATTTCGACCTCACGATATGGGTGTTTGCAAGAAACTGACGGCCATCGTAAGAAATCGTTGTTTCTAAAGTTTCTCTTCGCAGTTGAATGCTGAGTCAAACGTTTTCGAATAATAAACTTGTATGTACTTTCATGTATGTATTTTTATATGTGTTTGTGTTTTGGTAACTGTGGACTCAATCCCCTTTTACAGAAAGACACTGTAATCTATGTACAAGTAGTCATGCAAGGTGCGCTAGGTGTTTCTATAAGATCTATTCTGGTAATCTTAGTATTTACAAAAATATAACTTACCTTATCTTAAGATCTGCCTTGCTCACATCGCTCACTCGAGAGAAGCTTAGTGCGGACCCATCAGACCAGAATTTAAGAGCCTTTTCGAACACACGGTCCTGTACAGAGTTGGGAAGATCCTTGCCATAAGACAGATGGTACTTCAGAGCATTCTTATTCCACTTGCTACCAAGCTTGTACCTGGAGGGGGACAAATCATTATTTTTTTATATTGTAAACCCCAGACCATTCCCCTGAGCTTTGGCCTCTATTTCCTTAACAGCGCATTTCCCAGACTTCCCGCAAGACATTCTCT
The DNA here is from genome assembly GCF_932526225.1 of Nematostella vectensis. Lineage (NCBI taxonomy): Eukaryota > Metazoa > Cnidaria > Anthozoa > Actiniaria > Edwardsiidae > Nematostella > Nematostella vectensis. The sequence goes on along the minus strand of NC_064040.1, from coordinate 17,015,546 downwards.
CTCCTCCACCCTGACTCCTAGCCCCCTTGAAGCATACTCGGTCTGTATCCTGATTGAACACCTCGGCTTCTTGGGTGAATATTTGTTATTGTATTTGTACTTTAAATGCAACTTATATACCATTGTCTGCCCTACTGTGTTCTGTGTGCCCATGAAACAGTTAACTTTGAATTTGACCTTGAACGTAACCTTGACCTTGCGCTCGGTAGCAAGTAAGTTATTTCTATGTGGGCTATCATCGCACACACTTGTCAACCCATCCCTATAACCCCCCCACCCCCCCTATTGAACCCTCTCTCCCTTCTTCTATTTCGCTCGCACGCTTCCGTCAGCTGCACACTTGCATCTCTCCTTACCCCCTAACCGCCTTACCCTCACCCCCCCCCCCCCCCCAAAAAAAAAAATGCACTCGAATGCTCTCACTTTCTTTAAGCTGCGCTCACGTTTCCCCCCTCCCCCACGTTACCTTCGTACTCGGTCTCCATTATCGTCCACGTCAGCATCTCCGCATCGAGGCATCTTCATCTGTGCGATAGTGGCGTCGTCCAACTCTCCAGTCACCTCTAGACCAGCAAACCGCTGAAAGTTCTTGATTGCGGTTTCAACATCCTGATTCCCCGAGCGGCTGTTGGAGATGTAGTTGTACTGGTTCAGATATTTCTAGGAGAAACAAGGAGAAGTTTAGTATTGTCAATTCCAAAAGGCATCACAAGAAGTATATAAAGAAAGTATAACACCATTTTTATCAAATGGGTGACAAACAAAGGCGTAAGTGGAGCTGATGGAACTTTAAGATCGCGACCGGATACAGTACAAAATTATAAAAACTAGAAAATAAAATTCTTATTGACACACGAACAGAAATCCAACAAGGACTGATTTACGGTTAACGGATAAAACATCGGACCTTTCCCAACTGTCGGACATATAGCCACTGCGTAAATTAAGACCCTTTTATACGGTTCTGAGGCACGAAACTGGGAATGGATGTGTTTTTAAATTATGCAGGATATGAAAAAGGGATAGATATTACTCTAATAAAAAAAAACACATAAATTTTCAGATATAGAATCTATATATGTAACACATCTCTAAGCAAAATGAACAGAAAAAAAAGTATATGTGTTTTGGTGTATCGGACCATAAAAAGGCTATTTACCAGAGCCATTTCCTCTTCATCGGCAGAGACCAGCATTGCGCAAGCCAGGAACCCGACACAAGTCAGCAACTTCATCTTCACCAGGTATCAGTTAACGGTCGCTTATACTTTTGTTGACCAGTAACTCTTTATCTTCTCATCAAACGTCCGCTTTAAGTACCATTTGGCATCATTTCAGCTGGCAATCGGTATCCATTCAAGATTGTGTTCTCCAAACAAAGGCAAGGGCCGGCTATGACTTTTATTTACAATGATCTAAAGGTTTGTGTACATGTTTTCATCAAAGTTGCAAGGTAATAATGAATTGCTTATCAGCTGGTGCGGTGTATTATTATAAGACATTAAAAAAACATTTAAACATTATTATTCACTTTTTGACATTATTACAGGACTTTGATACAAAGAGGGCTGATTGACGCAGTTTTTATCAAAGCATTATTTTTTTACTAACAGGAATTATTGTATTAATTATTTAATCCTCTTTTCAGAACAGAAAGATACACTTAAAATCAAAATGGACAAAAGCAACCTTTGTATTACCTTTTTTTGTCTGTTAAAACAAGACAACCAAGTTACGTAAATACAGGCCACGATGAAAAAATATATTTGTGGCAGGTTTTATCAATGGTGTTTCAAGATCTCAATAAACTTTTCATCAGCTGGTTCATCAGTGTAGCATCAATAAAAATGACCGAAGATTACAATTCGGTAATCACTGAGACACTTACTTACAAAGAGGTGTTGGCATTTGGGAATACTGACTGAAACCCCGGTTCCAAAAGAGGAATATTGACGACTGATTTTATGAAAATGCTTTTTTTTTAATGACCAGCTGTTTCAAAACTATCAAAAATGAAATAAAAAGTGAAATAAAGACAAATGCAACTAAATAAGTCTTTTTATGAAAAATAACCTTTGTCATTCTTTGAATACAATACAATACAATCAAGCTTGTTTACAAATCATTATATTTACTATTGGTCAATAAATTGACTTTTGTCCTTCTTTTCCTTTATCCAGTACTTTGGTGGTGGTTTTCAAAATCCCGGGCAACAAAATGAAATTGTTAATGTGTAATAGTCAAGCCAGACCAGGTTTCTGAAAACCACTCTATCTTCTCGTACTTACACTTGTAGTATACGTATAATCGAGATGGTACGCGTGGTTTGATTGGTTGAGAGGGGAACCGTTTTAAAAGGGATACCGCAATGACGCCATATATTAAACAGACCCAAACCTTTTAAGACAATATTCTTTATTCTTTTTCAACACTGCAACAATCATGCTTCCAATGTTCATAGAGCGAGCTGAAAATTGCTCCTGTAAACGCTGGTGACATCAGAAAACAGACAGGAAATAGGAGTGGCGAGCACCCGAATGACTTTACATTTGCTTTCACGTCTAAATCTTACATTTTAGATCTTCAAAAGTAAGATGAAAAGAAAAGGGAAATAAGACACCGCCAAATCCCTATGTTTGGTTGTATCCTTGGTGCGATTCTGAGAAATCTGTTCGAGCTCGCGCTTATGAATTCAAAACAAAACCGTAAATGTTGTTTTCAGCTCTAAATGAGTAAGAAATATATATTGAACAAAAACAATTTCAACAAAATCTGTTCGTATTATGTCGCAAAAACATAGTGACAAAAAACTCTCCATTTTCTAATCTTGTTGGAGGGGGAGGGGGCGCATTTTGGAAAGGGGAGCTCATCTAATTTTGCGCCTTATGGGTAGCGCTAATGATTCGAAGCGGGGCGCTTATATAAATAAAGGCGCTATAATGAGCAGTATATGGCCGTGTTCCTTATTCTGCTTAAAGCCGCATTGTCACAATCCGCTCTAAATTATCAGTCAAATCGCGCGCGTATTTCGCGATTTAAAAATATTTGTGAACTAAAAGACTCGCGAAAAATAAAGACCGCGAACTTTGATCTCGCGAAATTTAATGGATATAGAAAAATTGTTGAAGGTTCTATTGAGATCTTTTAGTGAGGACATGTAACGCAATTGATATGGCTCAAGAACAAGACCACTTTTCATCCATATTGTAAGACTTTTGAGGTGATTCAAATTCAGCTGCCGCTAAGGGACAGCGTTTTCCTGCTAGCAGAGGCCTCTTTTCTCTGAAATACAGAGAAAAGAGGCCTCTGCTAGCAGGGAAGGACAGCGTGTTTATTTTTTTAAATTGTAGGCCTTGTTTCTGTAGTTGGTTAACTAAAAAAAAGCAACTCGAACCTATAATGCGTCACCTGATGTGGGGTAAAACGTCCAGTGGTCATCATATATTGATCAACTGATGTCTTAGTACTACAGAGCATTTCAAGCTTCCCTGCTAAGCTAACGTTCCAGGCTAAACAAATGCTTACAGCCGTCGAGTTACTTCTGAAGTCACTAACTCTTTCGGTGTACGTAATTGGTAATGCTTCTATGATTGGCCTAATTCTTTCCTTTGTTGCTCTTTTTCAGTCGTGTCCGTACTCCTACTTTACGAATATGTACCCGAAAGTGTAAATGGTTTTCTCTCCGTTGTTACATGTAAGATGGCATGAATTTCCCGAGGCTAGACTTCCATATCCAAAACCAATATAACTATCCGGTGAATTGCAATCATTCTCTTGATTCGACATGATTCCAAGTCGAATTCTCCCTAACGGATTAAAACCCTCGCGATTGCAGTTGTTCTGCAGAGAGGAGCCCGCTAGCAGACCAAACCACATGGCGCGGCCAGCGGTTGTTCCCCTGTAAGTTCCATCAGCTATGACGTCATAGAGGGAGGTCGCCCGGTAGGTCAGTAGACCGTGACGCAAGCCACCACTGTAGCTCATTCCGAGGCAGAGGTTCTCGAAGGAAACTCCCCAGAACGTTGATAACTTTGTCTCGTTCTTGTCAAAACCCGTTTTTCCTGAGTCTGGATTGTACTCAAGCTTGTCTGACCAGTATGACGATGCGCACTGAAATGTTGACTGAAACAAAGTAAAAGACAATAACAAAATCGATAAGATGTTCTTGGACCAATTTCTCGGACCATATGGTCCAGTGGGATGGGGGATTCCGACCCCCCCCCCCCCCCCCCCCCCCCCCGGCTACGGGTCGACTACAGCAAGACAGCACGACACAATGCAGTTTCACTAACACAAGATTTTAAGCACCTTAAAGCTTTCAAAATCGCAAACCGAGAAAACCAGGCACGGCCGATTTTATGCTCGAGAGGACTAAGGCGTCTTAGACCTTAGTATTCTGAGAAGTTCTAAAGTCATAGCGTAAAACTAAGGAAAAATGCAGACGTCTTCATAGACCTTATATAACCGGGCGTTTTTAACGTCAAGTGCGAATAAGCACACCAACAGACGTCCTTGCCCGCGCCCTTGCTACCTCTGAACCGATGTATAAGCACAAAACCAAATGTGGAACGCGCAGATGTTCATTGTTAATTACATACTTGAAGTAGCGGGAGAAAGAGGGCGGCTTATATCGCGTCAGGTATGGGTATGCTGTGGTAGCTTGTTATGGGTATGCTGTGGTAGCAAAAGACCATGATGTAAGAGAACGAATCCCCCGTATTAGGGTATGTTCCAATGATGACGTCCGTAAAAACTATTTTTAGAACAAGCAGTTATTTGTAGATACGCCTCTGATTGGCTAGCGCTCACGTATCCTAGCAACACGAGTCTTACACGCGATCACATCTTGAGCGATGTGAACCGGCAAAGGCTGTTATGGAAATCTTTTTGACTGAATGAAAATACCTTTCTTTTTAACGATAATGATCTTCCATACAGTACCCTGGATCCAATCAACCGTTCTTCGGACATTAAAGACATTGAAATGCATAGAGTACGTGATTTTAGGCGATCAACTTTCCCAGTAAAAGTTTTCACAGCGCTGATTCGCAAATTAAAACAACAATCAATCTTAAATCTGTGTTTACAACCCACAATTCTCTTCCAATTGCTTTCTAATGAAAAAGATACATCCAGAACTTAATACCATTATATTCACACCGATATTGTGGTTATTAAGACAGGTATTTCACAAATAAAAGGTTGAAAGTCTTTTTAACGAAGTAAATCTTACTCCAGTGACAAAGGTTTCTTGAGTGACAAGATTTCTAATGCCTAGTGCACACTAGCGACATATCGACATAACGACATGGGCACGCGCACTCTTATCTTCGACATAACGACATGGACATAACGACATAAGAAAAAAAACATGTTTTTTCTGTTATGTCATGATGTCCATGTCGTTATGTCGGGCTAAACAAAGTGCGCGCGCCCGTGTCGCTATGTTGTTATGTTGCTAGTGTGCACTAGGCATAAACGTTTGCGTAAAGAATTAAAGTTCATTCATCTATAAATATCGTAAATCAAAGAAAAATAAAGGCCTTCTTGTATTAAAAAAACAAAACATAGACTCTGAAAATGCCTAGGTAAAGAAGTATTTTTAGGAGTCATCCCGATGCATCTTGAATTAACTCCAAATTCGCCGTCTCCCCGACGTCTTCTGTTCAATTATTTATATAACATTTAGATAACTTAACAAATACCAGGACACAATCCTACGAGCAGAGCATTGTGATCATGGGGCTACGAGGAGCAGCTAAAAAGATAAAAAAACAGGTAGCGAACGAAGCAAAGAACTGCAGAGGGAAAAAAGAATGTTGTGAAAATGAACTAACTCGCGAGGTACCCATAACCAAATATGGCGCGACAAAGCCATATATGGATGCTATGATTGACAAGCTCGCGCAATCTAAAAATGGCTTTCAAGGACGACATCGTGGGCCACGGGGATTCGTTCTCTTACATCATGGTCTCTTGGTGGTAGCTAGTTTTAGGTGTACTGTTGTAGTCAGTTATGGTTACGCTGTGGTAGCTTGTTATGAATATGCTGTTGTAGTCAGTTATGGGTATGCTGTGGTAGTTAGTTATGGGTATGCTGTGGTAGCTAGCTATGGGTATGCTGTTGTAGTCAGTTATGGATATGATGTGGTAGCTAGTTATGGGTATGCTGTGGTAGCTTGTTATGGATATGCTGTGGTAGCTAGTTATTGGTATGCTGTGGTAGTAAGTTATGGGTATGCTGTGGTAGTTAGTTATGGGTATGCTGTGGTAGCTAGCTATGGGTATGCTGTTGTAGTCAGTTATGGGTATGCTGTGGTAGCTAGTTATGAGTATGCTGTGGTAGCTTGTTATGGATATGCTGTGGTAGCTAGTTATTGGTATGCTGTGGTAGCTAGCTATGGGTATGCTGTTGTAGTCAGTTATGGGTATGCTGTGGTAGATAGTTATGGGTATGCTGTAGTAGATAGTTATGGGTATGCTGTGGTAGATAGTTATGGGTATGCTGTGGTAGTTAGTTATTGGTATGCTGTGGTAGATAGTTATGGGTATGCTGTTGTAGTCAGTTATGGGTATGCTGTGGTAGCTAGTTATGGGTATGCTGTGGTAGATAGTTGTGGGTATGCTGTGGTAGTTAGTTATTGGTATGCTGTGGTAGATAGTTATGGGTATGCTGTGGTAGATAGTTATGGGTATGCTGTGGTAGATAGTTGTGGGTATGCTGTGGTAGTTAGTTATTGGTATGCTGTGGTAGCTAGTTATGTGGAGCAGATATTTCCATGACCCCAGCGATTCAGTTTAAAAAGAGGTAATGAAAATAAATTACTTTTACCTTTGCGCCATCTATCTTCATGACCAGCGTCCATCCCCCACTTCCGCAGATGCTTGACATGTGACAGTAGACGTCAGTCTCTTTTGAGCCCACGGTAAACGTGTACGCCATGTTCTTACGATGGCTGATGGGAATTACAGTAAAATATCGTCTTATAATGAAATAAAGTCTCATAATATTTGCTTTCTCTCGCAGCTTGGTTATCTCGTTTCTTGATCCTTTCAAATCACAAAACAGCGGCAAACAACAAGATGAAAATGCCAAAGCGCGGGGGAAGGGTGAGTAAAAATGCTCACGCGCAGTGGTGGGGTGGTGGTTACTAAAAATAGCCAGGATGTGAATCGACATGGCGCGTGGGTAATACCAAAATGTCACTCCCTAATCTTATGCTCTCTTGAATTGACATAAAACTGGAAGTTTTCCTTATTTTGTAAAACGCAATCAAGCATGCTTTGCAACTCTCATTGACTGATAACGCTAATGTCTACCAGGTAGCACATACCACTCATATCCCATTAACTAACTTTCTTACTTCCTTATACTGTAGTCATTTACCTTGTTTTCTCTAAAATATCTTTACACGAAGAAATGGCAACTGAGAACAAAAGGACATAAAATATGAAGTACTTTAGATTCATTTTTTATTATACAAATATTACAAACACAGGTCCGTAGCTAGATAGATTTTTAGCGGGGGGGGGGGGGGGGGTCGTTCGCACCTTAAAGCTTTCAAAATCGCAAACCGAGAAAATCATGGCTGCAAATACTACATCAAGTCACTTAGTTATTAGTTTCACTGCTATATATTCAATCCATGATAAAAAAATAAAGAATGCCGATCATCCACTCCTTTGTTATTGTTTATTATTGGAAATGCAGCGGTTATTTCGCAAGAAAACTTCAAAATGATCTACGAATGAAGTCTGATATGTTATTGACGATATTTGATTGAAAATATCTTGGTTACTTGCTTGAATTAGCCGATGGAAATGGATGCATCGGGTTACTCGGGATTGAGCGGGAACATAAGATGGCGGCGTGATTAGTCTTCTTTAACGTTAACTGTTTTATTCTCACCTGTCCAGCCATTACATAACGTTAATTGTTTTATCCTCACCTGTCCAGCCATTACATAACTTGCCATTATTGGCCAAAGTACACTGACATTTGAACCCGCTCTCGCTGCAGTCGGGCACACATGTGCCGCCATTTTTGCATTTCACATCGGCACAAGGGTCAGCATAAGAACCCTAGCAAGCAGAAAAAAATACCATTACCTCAACCAAAATCACGTTACGATAGGCGGGCTTGAACCTCTTAGGCTGTAATCGTAGTTATACGAAGAAAATGTGCATTAAAATCTTTTTGCAACCTTACATCTTTACGGCAAACTTGAATAAGCGTTTACTTAATCTTGATGCTATTTTACACAATTTTTGCGCTCAACATAACAGTGCGTAAATGTAAACCAACGTAATTTAATAATAACCAGTCGTTTCATTTAGGCCCGGCAGCCAGCGGAACCGCCAGCTACTTTGTAGATTCATGCACTGTAAAAATATGTCTGCATAAATTTCTGTATTATTTGTATTGTTTGGCGTTGTGACCACTTTTACTACGGTTTACATTTTTACACAAAAATCTTGTTTCATTTGTTAGGTAAACTTACTTTAAAGGCCTTGAAATACACGCTTCCTGCCCTCGTTTCTGCGCAGACCTCATTTGTAAGCGTGTGATTGATTAACGCGCAAAGGCTCTTGGTACTGCCTGCTTCGTGAAAGGTCCCGGATGTACAGCCACTGGTTGTCAAACAGTGATGACAGCAGTCAATCAAGCTGGCAGCGCGAAGAGTTTTGAATGAACCAGCATTTGACGCATAACCTGGGGATTATAATGGAACTGCCTGATGCTGCCATCTCGATAAAAAGGTACTTCCCCAAGTCAGTCAAACAACTCCCCCAAAATCTCTCAGTCAAACAACAAGCTTGCACATTCTTATATCCAGATAAACGGTCACTTCTTCCTCTAGCTGTGTGATTCCAGACAAGATCAATCCTTCGGATCAATCCTTCCCCTCCCTCCTGGAATCTCCATGTTATGGTATCCCTGTGTAATAATTAGCATAGACACATGTAAACGAGTTACATCTCGAGTGAAATTCTCAATCCGAGCCATCCGATATCAGAAACATAACATATGGTGTCAGAAGTCGGATAGTAGGTCACAGCCGCAGCTTCTAACAATACCTGGACGGTATATTTTGTTCGAGTTGATCATAGAGCTCGCTGGAGTTACCCCGCTATCCATCGACTGGAATGCGCCGGAAGCAACTCAGCTGTACAGAAAATTCAAGGAAAAGTGTGGGTTGATCTTCGATGGACCTTTGAAAAGCAAATCTGAGGAAGAAAAGGTCACACATCTCCTCCTGTGGTCGGGCGACGATGGGATAGAAACCGTTTCGACATGGAACCTCACGAACGGGGAAAAGAAAAAAAAACGAGACACTTACTGGACGAAATTTGGTGAATTCATCGCTCCTAAAAGCAATTTCAGGCTTTCCCGGTTCAAAATAAGAACAATGAGACAAGAAAAAGACGAGTCAGTCGACAAGTTCATGAAGAGACTTCGAGTTCTCATTCAAGAGTGCAAGTTCACAAGCCCTGATGAGCACTTGATTGATGCACTGATCTTTGGAACAAACTCGGACCAGGTACGGTCAGGACTACTAAAACAAGCTTCTGACCTCACCATAAATAAAGCAATGGACATTGCGAGGACTGAGGAAGCCACCAAAAAGCAGATTCAAGGCATGAATTTACCGGATTACAGTAAAAAGATCCACTCACTCTCCAAGAAACCAAACAAAACATGGTAGACAAGGCATGTCAACACCATCAAACCAGAAATGTGGGAGCTGTGGTTTGGCCCATGATCTCTCAAAGCGTCAACACAATGTGTAATGGTTGTAATAAATTACACCACTGGCAGCGTGCATGCAGGTCGAAATCCGCTACAAATCCAGCTCCAAGACCCCATAAATGGACAAGCAAGTCAGCATCTAAAAGTTAGCGGCAGCAATTTCACTCTATGGAAGAGGCTGGCCCTGAACCTCATGAAGAGCACTTATACTTTCACTCACTAAATGTTGATGTCATCCAGAATGGGAGTAAAAGGCAAGCATTGGTGACGGTATAAATTAACTCAAAGCCTGTCGTTGTCAAAGTTGACACTGGAGCAGAAGGAAATGTCATTCCCCATGACAAGTACCAAGAACTTTTCTCGGACAGTCAACTTTCAGACAGTACGATTAAGATAGCCGCATACGGAGGACACTTGATAAAGCAGTATGGCACTTGCACCTTAGAGATTAAACATAAGAGCAAGACTATAAACAGTGTATTTCATGTTGTTGATTGCAAGGGACCAGTTATCCTTGGTCTTCCAACGTGTCAGAAACTGGACTGGATAACACTGAACTATACTCTGAACTGCTCAACAGACCAAGCATCTCCACAAAAAACCCCAAGAAAGGAACCAGATGGTAACATCAATGCTAAAGAGGAACTGATTAGTGATTACAAGGATTGCTTTGATGGCATTGGCTGCTTCAAAGGCAAATACAACATAAGGCTAGACGAAACTGTACCACCAGTTATACACCTACCCAGTCACGTACCAGAGGCTTTACGCGAGCCTTTTAAAGCGTAGTTAGATTCTCTATGCGAGCAAGGAATTATAGAGAAGGTGGACAGACCCACAGACTGGGTTAACTCATTTGTGTGCGTCACTAAGTCAAATGGCTCAATACGTCTGTACCTGGATCCCAAGGATTTGAATAAGGCGATAAGAAGGCCTCACCACTGTACACCAACCCTAGATGATGTACTACCCAAGCTCAATGGAGCCAAGTATTTTACGATTATTGATGCAAGGAGTGGTTACTGGAATATCAAGCTTGATGAACAGAGTTCATATTACACCACGTTCAATAGTCCTTTCGGAAGATATCGTTTTCTCCGGCTGCCTTTTGGATTGGTCTGCGCACAGGATGTGTTCCAGAAGAAGATGGACGAGACTTTTGGTGATCTTACGGGAGACACAGGTATCGCAGATGATATTGATGTCGTTAGATTCAAAGATGATGGCAGTGATCAAGTTTAACCCTTATAAATGTCGTGTCAAGTGTACGAGCATTCCATTCTATGGCCATATTCTAAGTGCAAATGGCCTGGAAGTGGATCCTGGAAAGATAGAAGCAATAACGGCTATGGATCCTTCTACTTCAGTCAAAGATTTAAGTCATTTTTAGGAGCTGTACAATACCTAAGCAGATTCATACCTACTCTTGATCATCGTCAGCACCATTACGGGATCTTACCAAATCGGGCAGTGAGTTTGTCTGGTCCCCGGAACACCAAATCGCTGTTAACAGCATTAAGCAGGCAATTGCGACACCTGCAGCACTGAAGTATTTCAATTGCAAGAAACCAGTGATGATCCAGGTTGACGCTTCTCAGCGCGGCCTCGGAGCAGTACTATTTCAGGACGAGGGACTTGTTGCGTTTGGCAGCAAACTCCTCACAGAGACGGAACGTCGCTACTCGAACATTGAACGCGAAATTTTAGGATTAGTACATGGACTCGAGAAGTTTCATTATTATGGGTATGGTAGACCAGTAAAGAAGGAAACAGATCATAAACCACTTGATGATTGATTTGCAAAAAGAACTTGTCTAGCGCACCACCTCGCATTGCGAGAACGCTTCTGCGCATTCTAAAGTACAATGCTCAAGTTGTTTATGTTCCTGGTAAAGATATTGATATACCACTCGCAGATGCCCTGTCGCGCATCAATTCCTGTCTAGGCGATGAGATACCAGGCTTGGACGTCTCCGTACATGAGCTAGAACTTCACTTGAATGTAAGCCCAACAAGACTTGAACAGATTAGAGTTGAGACTGAAAAGGACCCTGAACTCTCAGCCCTGCGGAAGGTCATTGCTATTGGATAGCCTGCTGTGAGATCAGAATGCCCACCTCATCACATCCGTACATCCGTACTGGAGTTACAGGGATGAACTGACCGTAGCTGATGGATTGGTACTCAAGGGTTTACGGATCATCATTCCTTAAACTTTGCAAGCTGATGTTTTGAGCCAGGTGCATTGCGGGCATCAAGGCTCAGAGAAATGTAAATTACTAGCCAAAGGGTCTGTGTTCTGGCCTAGCATCAATAAAGATATTGACAATGCCGTCAGACAGTGTTCAACGTGTCAGCGTCATCAGAATGAAAACAATAAGGAACCAATGATTTCTCATGACGTGCCTCCCAGACCTTGGCACACTCTTGGTGCAGATTTATTCTTTGGGAACAACTCGCATTATCTGCTGGTTTGTGACTATTACAGTAATTTGTAAGGAATCTTTGAGGAGCATGGTATCCCAAGTAAATTTGTTACTGGACATGATACACAATTAACATCAGAGGCATTTCAGCAGTTTAGTCACACTTACGGATTCAGTCATGTGACAACTTCACTACACTACAGGGAAGCAAATGGGTTCATTGAGCGCAACGTACAGACAGTTAAGAGCTTGTTACAGAAATGTTACGAGACAGGGGCTGACCCTCACTTTGCTATGTTATCACTTCGCACAACACCATTGGATCACACCATTGCTTCACCTGCAGAGCTGCTGAACTCTCGTGTCTACAAAAAAACCTGCCAGCAGTGTCCAAGCCACATATTGGACTATCAGCACATGGAGATAATAACTGTAAACTACAGGACAGACAGGACAAATACAAGCAAGCTTATGATAAGGGTGCTAAGGGTTTACCTATGCTCACACCAAATCAGAATGTACGGGTACTAAATCCAAAATCACACAAATGGGAACCTGGTGTCATACAGAATGTAACCCCAGAACCCCGCTCATACATGGTTGCCATGGAAACTGACAGTACCCTGAGACGGCCCTAAACCTGATACTAGCAGTATTCCTGACACCTCTGCCAATACAGTGGATAAACCACCACTACGTCACTCAACCACAATCAGGAAAGCTCCCGTGAGACTGGACTTATAACTATGTTTGTATATTAGTTCTCTGCTAGTACAGGACTTGAGACATTTGTGCAATCATTTTGTTTATTACATTCAAATTGTTCAGAAGAGGAGGGATGCTATGGTATCCCTGTGTTATAATATGTTATGGTATCCCTGTGCCAAATGGCGCCCTAGTTACCCTCAGTTGTTGTGTTGCATCTCGAGTGAAATCTTCTTGCATCCGAGCCATCCGATATCAGAAACATAACACTCCACCATCTTAAACTGGCCAAAACTTCAGTGTGTTTGTATTGAAAATGCGTATTTGAATCTGCGCTCTCGCAATCTAGCAATCCAGCTGCATCTAATCCAGTTTTCCAAATTTATTTGTTTATTTATGAAATTTGTGGAAGGAGCTTTTTTTTATTTTATTTTATGGAGCGATTAATTCGCGATATTGATACACTATTGTTTTGGCAACGGTCGGTCTTATGTGATAGCGCGTCTTATGTGGCCTATCAGCCTCCAGGTCTGAATCCTTGCTCTGAATTTTTTTTTTTTTTCCATGTTATTTTTTCCCATGGTATGATTAAAAAAATGATGAAATAAAGGGAGATAAAATCATTAAGTGGATAAAAATATTTATATTGTTAAAAAAAAAAATAAAAAGCAATCAGAAATCTAGCAGAGACTGGAAGAAACAAAATTTCGTTATTAATCCATTGTTTGCGAAAAGTTGTAGTGTACCGGCGGATATGTTTGGGATAAGTGCGTTTTCCTTTTTTTATGTTATATATCTTCGCTGTCATTAATTCAGTTTACAATGTTCTGTGAACTCTCACTCACGATTTCCAACAGCTAAACCGCCTTCTGACTTCCGTCATTCAAACAGCTTGAAGCGTATTCATTGGCCAGCACTCAAGGCGCTGGACCAATCATAAAACATCAAATGTTATTCTGTTTAGATTGAATGACGGAAGCCAGACAGCCGTTTGGCAGTTGGAAACTATTGACGAAAGTTCGCAGAAAATCGCAGTAAGAAAGTTATTTTCCGTGGTTCATAGAAAACGTTTTTTAGCACCATGATCCTTGAAATTGTAAAAAAGTGCCATTATTCCCATGGATTTGTTGTGTGTTTTTATTTCACTTTCACTAGGCTCACAAGGTAAAATCGTCTATTATACAGGGCTTCTAGAATTACACGCTTGTGCGGAAGCACGTAATTTGGCTTTCTCCGCGTAATCCACAAATTTCCGCGTAATCCCGCGTAATGTAGCTAAATTTTGAAAGACAATGTGATGTGTTCTTAAAGGGCTCTTTTCTCTATTTCTCGTAAAAAAAGACAGATATTCTTCGTAAGAGTGCGATATTTCGAACTGAATTTCGAAAACAAAATAAAATGACTAGGCGTTCTATGCATAACCGCGAAGGCAAAGAACTAATAATAGAATACCTTTTTTTAATTGGCTGGTGGCTAGGAGCCATTGAAACTCTCCTAAGATATTTTCGCGCAAAAAAATAACCTTATTTCGTGCTTTCCTTCGGAACAAAATGTAGTTGGGGCGTAACAGTTGATATTTCGTGTAATTTTGCGCGTAATTCAGTAAAGAATCCTGCAAAATTTTGATTTTTAAAGAAAAATGTATTGCAAAATCCCGCGTAATTTAGTGCGTAATGATTGATTTTTCGCGTAATTTAGCAAAGAATCCCGCGTAATTTTGAGTTTTTTCCGCGTAATTCCAGAAGCCCTGATTATACAGTTTCTTGGACTTTGACTTCTTACAAATTTGCCAAATTGGTCTTTTAGTACGAACAGAAAAGTTTCTCTTTTTTTTATTTCTATGTATGGAACTGTCAAATAGAGCATTCTAGACTGAGCTGAAAAATATATAAAATTGAAAAGTATAAATATAACAATTCCATTTTTATTAAATTTCGTTTGACGGTACCGCAAATATTTATTCTTTTGCTATTCAAATCATTCACATGATCAATAATAATATTACATCGCATTTTTTCTCACCTTGCAGTTCAAGATTTTTCATGTGAAAAAAAAGTTTTTTTCCTTGTGTGTGACTTTCAAGTGCTTTTATTTTCTAGTCGTCCGGTATCACATCCCGCAATAAAGATTCCACTTTTGCATGAAATTATAAACTAAATTAACACTAAAAGAAGCCGTCGAAAACAGGATGTTTTACGGCTCATTTTCACCCACCTGGGAGAAAAGAAAAAACTTGCTCTCTCAGTCTCTCGCTTTTACTCGTCTCAGCGTATGATATGTGAGCTAAGTTTGCTGCTAAGAGTAGTGGCAGCCACGCTTCAAGCGTCATCTTCGCTCACCTAAAAATATATTTTCAGGCAAAGATAGAATATGGAAACAAGTATTTGCACTGCAATGTAAACACCTGTATTAAAGCACCCACACATAAAAATAAACGAACGCTGTGAATCACAATTTATGATTAAGAAGAAAAAACATTTGTAAACAATTTAAGATTAAAAATCATGTATAATTTTGAAAAAATCATACTAAAAATCAATCGTAAAACGCAAAAGTTATAAAGAGAAGGGTGCGAGTTATACTCTGAATCTGTATGTTTTCCTTATTTCCTCCTCCTACTATTTTTGAAGTTGTTTAGCGAGTCCTGGCCATCTATTTCTAACGTTTCGTTTCTTATTGCGACACATGACTTGTAACTGTAAAGAGGCAAGAAAATGTAAATGAAGGGTAGCTCAACAAAACATTTGCTCAAATACTCACAACGGAATAAAATGCTCATCGTATTGCCTACCTTTCCGTGCAGAATTGGTCCTTCCTTTCAAATGAATGTATTGTTGCCAAACGAATGTCCCATGGAAGTCTATACTAAGTATGATTTATTTATGAAATGATTCATTAAGACCCACAACAAGCACATGCTGCTTGAACGATTGATTCTTGTTTCATTAAAGATTTTTGTTATTATTTTAATACTTACGGATGCATTTATGGAACTAATAATTGTGTAAACATCTTCTATCTATCACTGTATACTTACCTTGCTCATTTAACTGATTAAATATACTAATGTCACATGAAAAATAAAGATTACATTCACATACACAACACCACCACGGGAGCCTGTATTCTTTGTCAGTGAATTCTGAATAAAACAAACAGAAACACATCGCATTTTACACTCAGCAAATAATAATAAGAATAATTTCTTACCTTATTATGAAATGTGACTTGCCTTGTAATATAATGCTATAAATTCTTTGGATTGTAGATCTGAGTTTCGAATCGAATGCTGCTAATTTTATTCTTGTCTCTACAGGTTCGTGTTGTTCGAATTCCTGTCTAGTTATGGCTAATGTTGTATTGTTGGTAGGAGACATGATTGATGATAAGCAGTGCTGCACAACACGAGTTTCAATCAAAGGCTTTGTGTGAGCCAACTCGTGAATGCAAGTTTATTTTTCTAGTTATTTCCTTGTGTGCAAAAAAGATATACAGGATACCAAGAGACCATGATGGTCTCTTGCGGATAATGAACAAAGCATGAACACATCCAAGATAATGAGAGTAGATAGAAATGTCCTTATACCTTTTTTTCGATGTCATGACACACCAAGAACAGTATAATTAATTATTATCATTATAAAAATTAAAAAAAACCTTTTTGTGATAAAATTTAAGCATATTCTCTCCGGAAACAACAACAACAAAATACCCGCAATAATTGATCACGCTACTGTCATGTTTTACGGCGTTAACAAAACCTACTGTGACACTATTTTGGTAGTCTTCAGATTTTTTGTAACTAGAACATTGTGTTACTACTGTTAGGTTAAGAGAGGCGCTCATAAAGCCGTGCCAGCGTCGTCTCGAACGCGCGCGACGTTTGAAACCAAAATCTATTTCAGCTCGATACTTCTATTTGGTCTTTCGGTCGAGCTACACTACATAAGCGCGACTTGGTTTCGAACTCCGCACGTTTTACTTATTCATCCGTGCCAGACATAAGGAGTTCGACACGACGTTGGTACGACGTTTGAAACGGGCCTAGCAAAAAAAAAAAAAGCGTACATGTTCACATTTGAGAGACACTGTGTTGAGTTAAGGGTATCTAATTCTAATTCCTCGCATTATAAAGTGCAATAACACCTCGAAATACAAATAACGTGTACCCGATTTTAATGCAGAAATGTGTTGCTGTCTTCATGTGTAGCACGACATTAGGGTTTTCATCACGATGCGTCAAATATTCCGCGAGAGATCAGCTGTTACATAGAAGTCAGTGGACAACCGTGGACAACTGTAAGGTAGAAGTCAGTGGGCAACCATGGACAGCTGTTACATAGAAGTCAGTGGTCAACCGTGGACAGCTGTTACATAAAAGTCAGTGGGCAACCGTGGACAGCTGTTACATAGGAGTTAGTGGGCAACCGTGGACAACTGTAACATCGAAGTCAGTGGGCAACCGTGGACAACTGTAACATAGAAGTCAGTGGGCAACCGTGGACAACTGTAACATAGAAGTCAGTGGGCAACCGTGGGCAGCTGTTACATAGAAGTCAGTGGGCAACCGCGGACAGCTGTTACATAGAAGTCAGTGGGCAACCGTGGACAACTGTAACATAGAAGTCAGTGGGCAACCGTGGACAACTGTAACATAGAAGTCAGTGGGCAACCGTGGACAGCTGTTACATAGAAGTCAGTGGGCAACCGTTGACAGCTGTTACATAGAAGTCAGTGGGCAACCGTGGACAGCTGTTACATAGAAGTCAGTGGGCAACCGTTGACAGCTGTTACATAGAAGTCAGTGGGCAACCGTGGACAACTGTAACATAGAAGTCAGTGGGCAACCGCGGACAGCTGTTACATAGAAGTCAGTGGGCAACCGTGGACAGCTGTTACATAAAAGTCAGTGGGCAACCGTGGACAGCTGTTACATAGAAGTCAGTGGGCAACCGTTGACAGCTGTTAGATAGAAGTCAGTGAGCAACCGTTGACAGCTGTTACATAGAAGTCAGTGGGCAACCGTGGACAGCTGTTACATAGAAGTCAGTGGGCAACCGTGGACAGCTGTTACATAGAAGTCAGTGGGCAACCGTTGACAGCTGTTACATAGAAGTCAGTGGGCAACCGTTGACAGCTGTTACATAGAAGTCAGTGGGCAACCGCGGACAGCTGTTACATAGAAGTCAGTGGGCAACCGTGGACAGCTGTTACATAAAAGTCAGTGGTCAACCGTGGACAACTGTAACATAGAAGTCAGTGGGCAACCGTGGACAGCTGTTACATAAAAGTCAGTGGGCAACCGTTGACAGCTGTTACATAGAAGTCAGTGGGCAACCGTTGACAGCTGTTACATAGAAGTCAGTGGGCAACCGCGGACAGCTGTTACATAGAAGTCAGTGGGCAACCGTGGACAGCTGTTACATAAAAGTCAGTGGGCAACCGTGGACAACTGTAACATAGAAGTCAGTGGGCAACCGTGGACAGCTGTTATATAGAAGTCAGTAGGTAACCGTGGACAACTGTTACATCGAAGTCAGTGGGCAACCGTGGACAAGTGTTACATCGAAGTCAGTGGGCAACCGTGGACAACTGTTACATCGAAGTCAGTGGGCAACCGCGGACAGCTGTTACATAGAAGTCAGTGGGCAACCGTGGACAACTGTAACATAGAAGTCAGTGGGCAACCGTGGACAACTGTAACATAGAAGTCAGTGGGCAACCGTGGACAGCTGTTACATAGAAGTCAGTGGGCAACCGTTGACAGCTGTTACATAGAAGTCAGTGGGCAACCGTGGACAGCTGTTACATAGAAGTCAGTGGGCAACCGTTGACAGCTGTTACATAGAAGTCAGTGGGCAACCGCGGACAGCTGTTACATAGAAGTCAGTGGGCAACCGTGGACAGCTGTTACATAAAAGTCAGTGGTCAACCGTGGACAACTGTAACATAGAAGTCAGTGGGCAACCGTGGACAGCTGTTACATAAAAGTCAGTGGGCAACCGTTGACAGCTGTTACATAGAAGTCAGTGGGCAACCGTTGACAGCTGTTACATAGAAGTCAGTGGGCAACCGCGGACAGCTGTTACATAGAAGTCAGTGGGCAACCGTGGACAGCTGTTACATAAAAGTCAGTGGGCAACCGTGGACAACTGTTACATCGAAGTCAGTGGGCAACCGTGGACAACTGTTACATCGAAGTCAGTGGGCAACCGTGGACAAGTGTTACATCGAAGTCAGTGGGCAACCGTGGACAACTGTTACATCGAAGTCAGTGGGCAACCGTGGACAGCTGTTACATAGAAGTCAGTGGGCAACCGTGGACAGCTGTTACATAGAAGTCAGTGGTCAACCGTGGACAGCTGTTACATAAAAGTCAGTGGTCAACCGTGGACAGCTGTTACATAAAAGTCAGTGGGCAACCGTGGACAGCTGTTACATAGAAGTCAGTGGGCAACCGTGGACAGCTGTTACATAAAAGTCAGTGGGCAACCGTGGACAGCTGTTACATAGAAGTCAGTGGGCAACCGATGGACAGATGTTACATAAAAGTCAGTGGGCAACCGTGGACAGCTGTTACATAGAAGTCAGTGGGCAACCGTGGACAACTGTAACATAGAAGTCAGTGGGCAACCGTGGACAGCTGTTACATAGAAGTCAGTGGGCAACCGTTGACAGCTGTTACATAGAAGTCAGTGGGCAACCGTGGACAGCTGTTACATAGAAGTCAGTGGGCAACCGTTGACAGCTGTTACATAGAAGTCAGTGGGCAACCGCGGACAGCTGTTACATAGAAGTCAGTGGGCAACCGTGGACAGCTGTTACATAAAAGTCAGTGGTCAACCGTGGACAACTGTAACATAGAAGTCAGTGGGCAACCGTGGACAGCTGTTACATAAAAGTCAGTGGGCAACCGTTGACAGCTGTTACATAGAAGTCAGTGGGCAACCGTTGACAGCTGTTACATAGAAGTCAGTGGGCAACCGCGGACAGCTGTTACATAGAAGTCAGTGGGCAACCGTGGACAGCTGTTACATAAAAGTCAGTGGGCAACCGTGGACAACTGTAACATAGAAGTCAGTGGGCAACCATGGACAGCTGTTATATAGAAGTCAGTAGGTAACCGTGGACAACTGTTACATCGAAGTCAGTGGGCAACCGTGGACAACTGTTACATCGAAGTCAGTGGGCAACCGTGGACAAGTGTTACATCGAAGTCAGTGGGCAACCGTGGACAACTGTTACATCGAAGTCAGTGGGCAACCGTGGACAGCTGTTACATAGAAGTCAGTGGTCAACCGTGGACAGCTGTTACATAAAAGTCAGTGGTCAACCGTGGACAGCTGTTACATAAAAGTCAGTGGGCAACCGTGGACAGCTGTTACATAGAAGTCAGTGGGCAACCGTGGACAGCTGTTACATAAAAGTCAGTGGGCAACCGTGGACAGCTGTTACATAGAAGTCAGTGGGCAACCGATGGACAGATGTTACATAAAAGTCAGTGGGCAACCGTGGACAGCTGTTACATAGAAGTCAGTGGGCAACCGATGGACAGATGTTACATAGAAGTCAGTGGGCAACCGATGGACAGATGTTACATAAAAGTCAGTGGGCAACCGATGGACAGATGTTACATAAAAGTCAGTGGGCAACCGTGGACAGCTGTTACATAGAAGTCAGTGGGCAACCGTGGACAGCTGTTACATAGAAGTCAGTGGGCAACCGATGGACAGCTGTTACATAGAAGTCAGTGGGCAACCGATGGACAGCTGTTACATAGAAGTCAGTGGGCAACCGATGGACAGATGTTACATAAAAGTCAGTGGGCAACCGTGGACAGCTGTTACATAGAAGTCAGTGGGCAACCGATGGACAGATGTTACATAAAAGTCAGTGGGCAACCGTGGACAGCTGTTACATAGAAGTCAGTGGGCAACCGTGGGCAGCTGTTACATAAAAGTCAGTGGGCAACCGTGGACAGCTGTTAGATAAAAGTCAGTGGGCAACCGTGGACAGCTGTTACATAGAAGTCAGTGGGCAACCGTGGACAACTGTAACATAAAAGTCAGTGGGCAACCGTGGACAACTGTAACATAGAAGTCAGTGGGCAACCGTTGACAACTGTAACATAGAAGTCAGTGGGCAACCGTTGACAGCTGTTACATAGAAGTCAGTGGGCAAACGTGGACAGCTGTTCGTGTTTAAACACGAACGCGCGGTATAAAAGGGATCGCTCCGCCCCCTTTTTTGCATACTAATCAGAATCCAACATGGCGGCTGGTAGCGTTATCAAAGGGGGTAATCAAAGCTCGAATAAAGCATAATAAAAACAACTCTTTATTAGTCAATAAAGCTCTAATTTAATAATTAATGTGGTTTTTGTTTCACGTATAGTATTTTTTGTCTTTGACATGCTGTAATAATACAGTATTTTCCGTCTTTTTTTGTTGTGAATGGATGCTGCTTTTGAAATTCGCGCCATTTTCCCAGTGTCAAAGTCCTTTTACTTCAGTCTCACTCTTTTCCTTCTTCCGGGCCTCCACTCAGTTTGTTATTGTGGATAGCAGATTCAACCAAAACAACAGCCGCAAAACAACCCCCAAATATAGAGACCAAAGCCAGAAGTTCGGTCTTTGAGTCCATCTTTTATCAGTGCAACTGGCCATTTGAAATGGTGGCGAAATCCTTTTTGAGACCGAAGCACCCTGTTCAACATAGAGCTTTCTACAGGAGACGAAGGTCGACTTAAGATAATTAAGGATCAACAACAATATTGCAAATCCCGTCTTGGTTTATCAAAGGAACTTCAACCACACAGAACGCCAATTTGATCGAAGTACACTCACGACGAACATCGAGTAATCAACAACTGATATGTACTTATAACTTACTTATTCACGCTGAAGTTCCTCCCTCAACTCAACTCTCCAGTCTTTTGAAATAGCTTTCGATTAAATCCCAGGAAGCCAGTCCAATGAATTTATCTATTCACTAAGTCTATTTTATTAGAAAAAACGGAAGGAAAGTGTTCGTTTTGTAGTCTTTGTTCTGACCCGCAAAGCATTGCATTTTGTAGACAGGGCCACTCTGCCAGCGTGCAGATGCAATGTGTTTGCGGTGACTCCATGAAGTGGATAAACTCACCAACTATGTCATCTGGAAGTGTGGTGAAATACTAAGTCAAAATTAGGTAAGATGTTTGTGTATCTTTCCTCATTAGTTTGAAATGTCATGTATAAATAAAGACTACAATGGAATCATTATATTGTCTATACTGTTCAGAATGATGCTTCATGGCCTAAAATCAACTGATCACAGAGACAGTATGCTGGTGTTTGTGATGCAGCCCTAATATGATGTGAAGATATTTGGCATAGACATAAAAATAAATTAAAATGCCCCTCTTTGAATCATCGCCCACGCCTCACCCCAACAATGTTCTAGTGTCCTGTGTAGGGTTTAGGGTGGAGCATTCAGCTCATATCCACTTGAAAAGCAATACTACAACATTTGTTGACTTGTTATGTTTTATACTGTAGCTTTGCATATACATGTCTTTAGAGTGTGTGTACATCATCTTTATTATTAGACATAAATTTTTTGCTTTTTGCATGATATCTATGTCAGGGCACAACCCCTTGACAATTCATGGCTATGTGCTCCAGAAATCTAAATCTGAAATAGACAGCAAGCCAGGGTTAGGACCTACTATTAAATAATAGCCCATCTGCATATGCCCAGGTTCCTAAAATGTGTATCTTTATTTTTATAAAATACTTTACATCGTAATACATTACAACAGATCTTGGTTAATGTATATGTTGAATATACTAAATTGGTGTGTTATTTCTGTGTAGTTCATGACACCTTTCCTATACAACTATTTTAACTATTCAATAACAAAGGCAACCTAAATTTCCCTAACAATGCAGTTTATTTTTCCATCATTGTGAAAAATTTTTAAAAAGATGAAACAATAAACAATCTATACAACAAGGGTTTTCTGATTCCTATATTTTGATAAAAGGGAACAGGCCCCCATACCCCTAACTCTCCCATGCTTAGATTTGGGAGTTCCATCCAATATTAGGAAAATGCAGATAATAAGATAAAGATGATTTAATGCATCCTTGAAAATACAAACTTACACTCCTATGGCCCTCATATCTGGATTAGCCTTCACTTCATCTTACTTCCTCCTTGAGACTGCCTCCAGTAGAATACCAATTGACTAGGACATATTTTGTAATGCACTGTCATCAGTGTTGGTTCATATATGATAAAATGTGAGGATGACTATAGGCATGCTGCCTAATCAACTCAAACAACAAGTAGTTTTTATTAATGTTTTCATGCTGTTATTTACACTTAATTACACTTTATATTTTGGGAAAATCTTCAGGTACAGTGCTTACATACTTACTCCCTTAATGATATTGTGAACTGCAAGATCAGTCTGTGCATGTAAAGCACACTTGATCATGCCTAATCCAGGTATTTACAATAAACAAAGATTAGCATTGTACTGGTAGTGGAGAGCTTGTTGTGGTAGGAGTAGTGGTTTGAGGAGATGCATTGGAACTTTGGCTTCAAACTTTGTGCACTTGGATAGGTCTGTGATTGAAATGTAAATAATTCAAAGGTAAAGTGACAAAAAGGAAGAAAAGCAATTATTATAACCATAGTAAAGCTTGCAGGCAACTCAGTGAAGTTAGCAGGCAACTCAAATGTGATGATTTGTGTAATATCTCGGCAGGTATATGGCCGATTGTCACGAAATTTTGACACGATTGTACAAAAAGTACAACAAACATATTCATGCATGTATGATATCAAATATTATTAATCACGTGACTTTGTGACGTTGAACGTTCCAGCAGGCAAGTCGTCACATCACAATTGTCGCAATATCTACGTCCCATTTTCACCGATAATCATCAAACTTTAACCTAAGTGTACAAATGTAATAACGAAGGAAACGCCGTATTAGTTATTCTCATGACGTTATCAATCACGTGACCGTGGGAAAAAACATTTTCTCGAGTTCCTATTGAGAAAACATTACTAAACTTTCGAAATATGACAAATAGCACATGGGATTTTACAATTATGAACTTAAAAAATATGACGTCACCAATCACGTGATCGTGGGAAAAATGTCGACATCTAGAGTTCTGACTGAAATAACAGTACGAAACTTTCGAAATATGACAAATAGCACATGGGATTTTACAATTATGAACTTTTAAAATATGACGTCATCAATCACGTGACCGTGGGAAAAAAGTCGATATCTAGAGTTCTGAGTGAAATAACAGTACGAAACCTTCGAAATACGACAAATTATGTATGTCGTTACCAAAGCCTCACTTTTTTGGAATTTTTTCGTGATTTACTTTTATAAAAACATATAGCAGGCAACTTGACAGTACAGCAGGTAACTCGTGATGCACTGGAAATATCGTATTCGTTGTTGTTAAATGTTCACTTTTGGCACTTGCACGTGATTTACACATCTTAACCTTCACTGTAATTCCTACCGTTTCTCTGCCATATCTACGCGTATTATTTTCGCTCGATATGGGCCATAAGCTCATCGATTATCAGTCACTAACCTAGAGCGCGAATCCTAACAAACTCTCTCTCTACACGACACAATATAAAAGCCCATACTCAAGGAGCCAACTGTCCAATACTTATATAACCACTATCTATCTTCTATTTGCCATCATTGTTTTGTTCCCTATCTGCACGCTTTCAGATATTATTCCCCACCCGTCTTGTTATTGACTTGATTTTTCACAAGCTCACATTACACTCACAGGAAATCATCAACAGGTAATTATCACCCTCGTTCCAAGGTCAAATACACTGTTCTGCCCTAACTCCAAGCCCGTTTTCTACCTTTCATTTATAGCCACAACTCTTAACTAACATCCCCAATGCAATACACCATATATAATAGCCATAATTGCACACTTTAACCCACGCACTAACGTCTATTACCATACATTTTATAACCCCACACAGCCGCCTCGGTACGAATACCAGATTTAAATGTTCACTTTTTGGCATTTGTGCGTGATTTACTCGAACAAAAACATATAACAGGCAACTCGACAGTACAGCAGGTAACTCGTTATACACTGGGAATATTGTATTCGTTGTTGTTACAGCTTCACTTTTTGGCATTTGTACGTGTTTATATTTATTAAAAACATATAGCAGGCAACTCAATAGTACAGCAGCTAACTCGTTATATACTGTGAATATCGTTTTTGTCCGTTGCTAAATGTTTACTTTTCGGCATTTGTACGTGATTATCTTTTATAAAAACATATAGCAGGCAACTCGACAGTACAGAAGGTAACTCGTTATGCACTGGGAATATTGTATTAAAAACGTATAGCAGGCAACTCGACAGTACAGCAGGTAACTCGTTATGCGCTGGGAATATCGTATACGTCGTTGTTAAATGTTCACTTTTTGGTACTTATACGTGATTTACTTAAGGCAACTCGACAGTACAGCAGGTAACTTGTTATGCACTTAGAAAATCGCATTCATCGTTGTTAAATGTTCACTTTTTGGCATTTGTACGTGATTTACTTTAATAAAAACATATAGAAGGCAACTTGACAGTACAGCAGGTAACTCGTTATGCACTTTGAATATCGTATTCACCGTTGTTAAATGTTCACTTTTTGGCATTTGTAAGTGATTTACTTTAATAAAAACATATAAAGGAAATGATCAGGAGGGGCATGGCTGTGTCCCCCAATATTTTCCTAATGTTTCTGTATTGAGCGCCCCAATTTTTATGAATATTGTATTATTTGTCTTTGCTATAGCTTTCTTTCTATTGTATTTGCACAATTTTAACATTAGTAGATATAGCGGACATAGTACAGTGTTGCTGTATTATATCTACTTTCCAACATGATTAGGGGGTTTGGTATTTGGTATTTGGAGTTTGGTACTGGTGTTTTAAAATTTCAAAATAAGTTTGCGTCATGGAGTACTTGAGAAGTAATTCTTGTTTCATTTCTTTTTAAAAAAAGATAACTCCTTCGCACGTTTGTGCTTAATAGCGTATTAAGGTTTCTCAACCATCCATTGTTAGTGGGGCTGTCAGGGGCTGAGAAACAACATGGGCGAGGTTGGTCCTTTTCGCAAATCCTGTTGTAATTGTGTATCTTCTGGAGGACCTTGCTGCAGATTGTGTCGCAGATTCGGACCACAGGCTCCAATCACTGGTCAACCTGAAGAAGGAAAGTAAGTTTCCTCTAAACGTCGTTATTAGTGTATTACTGTTACATGCTATGGAGGATGACTTGCGTATTTATAATGATTATGAAATGAGATTTATAGCCTAATATTCTACTTCTATTACATATCCAATCGAGTAGTCTTCTGGTTTTAATTTACGGTAGTTTCTTCTAGGGATTTTGCATTAAACATAAATGTTAAAAATAGATTACCTTCTTCTTGATCCATATTGATAATCAATTGTTGCATCGCTATAACGAACAAAAGAAAGCTCCCCTGTAAATAGGAATGAATACGTAAGTGGAAACCTGAAAAAATAATGGTTGGTTTATAGAAAATTCACTTTTACGGCAATGAAATTTCGCCACACTTGTATAATAAATGAGAAACGAGAAAAATAGTTCCGATAAAAGCATTCAATAATTCAAAAAAAGAAACCAAACAGTAGGTTTCTTTTTGTATAAATGCATTTTTAGTTTATTTTCTCTTTACTGTTTAATGCCGACCAAACAACTTTTCGGCAAGAAAATTAGATTTTCCATCGTAAATTAACAGTTGCGCTTGGAATCTGACTCGGGGTCCCCGAAAAGTTTTTTTTTTTTCATTTGCAAATAACAAAACTTATCTTCAACGACGTTATATCTTGTAAGGAAGGATGATGACCGACGAAGCTCTGATTTTGGAAGAGTTTGTATCTTTTAAGAAGGATGACGCGAAGGCTCTGACCTTGGAAGAGTTTGTCTCTGTAACAGCTGTCCACGGTTGCCCACTGACTTCTATGTAACAGCTGTCCACGGTTGCCCACTGACTTCTATGTAACAGATGTCCACGGTTGCCCACTGACTTCTATGTAACAGCTGTCCACGGTTGCCCACTGACTTCTATGTAACAGATGTCCACGGTTGCCCACTGACTTCTCTGTAACAGCTGTCCACGTTTGCCCACTGACCTCTGTAACAGCTGCCCACGGTTGCCCACTGACTTCTATGTAACAGCTGTCCACGGTTACCCACTGACTTCTATGTAACAGCTGTCCACGGTTGCCAACCGACTTTTATGTAACAGCTGTCCACGGTTGCCCACCGACTTCTATGTAACAGCTGTCCACGGTTGCCCACTGACTTCCATGTAACAGCTGTCCACGGTTGCCCACTGACTTCTATGTAACAGCTGTCCACGGTTGACCACTGGTTTTTATTTAATAGCT
This sequence comes from Nematostella vectensis, assembly GCF_932526225.1. Lineage (NCBI taxonomy): Eukaryota > Metazoa > Cnidaria > Anthozoa > Actiniaria > Edwardsiidae > Nematostella > Nematostella vectensis. Next base: position 16,988,189 of record NC_064040.1, on the reverse strand, counting down.
GTCCACGGTTGCCAACTGACTTCTATGTAACAGCTGTCCACGGTTGCCCAATGACCTCTATGTAACAGCTGGCCACGTTTGCCCACCGACTTCTATGTAACAGCTGTCCACGGTTGCCCATTGACTTTTATGTAACAGCTGGCCACGGTTGCCCATTGACTTTTATGTAATAGCTGTCCCCGCTTGCCCACTGTCTTCTATGTAACAGCTTGCCACGGTTGCCCCCTGACCAAATTATTACTTACTTGCACTGTAGCTCGACTCATTTTCTGGTTTGTCGGGAGCTCCGTGAAACACGTCCGCACGCTTTGAAGTCTTGACTCGACTGATTTGATTGACATATTTTGGAGCTTTCCTAGGGAGCTCCCTTTTATAGTGCGCGTGCGTGTTTAACTTTTCCGATGGTCCGTCCCTTATAGGTCTACTGCTTGCCAAACAATTTCTGACCGTTTTTTTGTTACCCTGTCAAAAAGCGATAGGTGAACTGAACAAAATGCTTTGAGCTAATTAGTATAAAATATTTATTTATAAAAAAATAATATGTTTCGTTAGTTTGCGTTACTTGCCGTGTTGCCGGGTGACAATACTTTTCTTGTTTGACAGGATGACCTTTTTTCATAAACAATAATATATAGATTTAGGCATCGCCTAATAGCGGAGCTCCGAACGCCCAAATCTTTGCTTATTTTGCTTAATAATTTAAGAAATATTAAATAATATTATATTTCTGTTTTTGGCGATGTCAACGATTTCACAGATCACGCGACCAACTTGTTATACCACCTTCGCCCCACTCTTGACATCTACATGACACATAACAAGTTTAGTTGTCATACGGTGTTTCGGCATCAGGTTACGTGACCATCTCATTGCACCACACTTGAAACATACATGACACCTACCAAGTTTGGTTGTCGTACGATGTTTTTTTCATGAAATATGTATATCTTTATATTTTGTTGACGTAAGCATATTTTTGCGTGTGTCATTGATGACGTCAACAATCACACGGCCACTATCCCGATGTCTTATAGATATGACATCGGGATAGTTTTGCTGAAAGTGACGTCACACATCACGTGACCATATCTTGGCACATACATGACACCTACTAAGTTAGGTTGTTGTTTCTTCCACGAGATGTTTTTTTATTATAATGACGTCAGCATATTTTGCCTCTAGTGACGTTATTGATGACGTCACAATCACGTGACCATATTGGAGCAATTTCTTTGACATCTACATGACAACTGAGTTTGGTTGTCATACGATGTTTCTTTAATGAAATATTTTTTTTTATTTTGATGACGTCAGCATATTTTTTTGCTTCTAGTGACGTCATTGATGACGTCATAATCACGTGTTCATATCGAAGCAATTTCTTTGAAACCAACATGACACCTCGAATTTGGTTGTCATACGAGGTTTCTTTAATAAAATATTTTTATTTTAATGACGTCAGCATATTTTTGCTTCTAGTGACGTCTCTATCACGTTCATCCCATTCACGACACATACCAAGATTGGTGGTCATGTTTCGTTCATGAGATACGGATATTTTATGTTTTATGTTCCGCATTGTCAGCTTTTTACTTCTGAAGGTCCGACGAAAACCATATTAGAATCCGAGGGCCATCCGCTCTAAATTATCAATCACATCCTCAAAGAACTCCAAATAGATACTTTCAATATTTTTCGTGTTTACCGTTTAAAATCACCGGAACCAATGCGGCTTTAATAAAATCGGAATAGTTTTGCTGACGTCACAAGTCACGTGACCATATTTTTGAACCCCTCGACACAAACATGACACCTGGCAAGTTGGTTATCATACAATGCTTTTTAGGGACGGACGGACGGATATCGCGTCCCGAAAACTCGAGTCGATGGGTTACCAATATTTGCTACCATATTTTTGGGATATCCGCTATCACTTGCTATTCTACTTACTTCGTAAAAACAAATAAAACAACAACAAAATTGCTTAGTCGATGCTTTTATTGGCATAACATGATTCATACATGATATATCTTTACACAGAGCTCCAAAACTGCGGCGCTCAAACTTATCGTCAGTTAGGCATAAGAAGCGGTCCGTGGGACCGCTGACTCGCAGTGTGACGGATACTACTGTTTTGGGAAACACTAATTCCAAGGCAGGCGTCCATTCTCATCTTGTATTCACCTGCAACGAGACATACGGTGTCGGATTAAAAGCTATCCCTAAAACCTACCCTAAAATCGATAGCGTCGATTTTACAACACTTTTAAGTGAGAACCATTTAAAAAAATGTTTCTCCATGCGATCCCTGAGGGCGAGTTGTGTGCTTTAGCGCGCACCCGGGATGGTGTGGGGGTGGGGATGTATGCTAGCGGGTTTAGGGGTAGCGAGTTCACTCACGATATCGTCGATCTTGAGAATGCTCCTCACGGTCTCGGAGGCGAGTTGCACGGCACTAGTGGATACAAGGAGAGGCTGAAGCACATTCTCCTCCAGGATGTTGGTGATCGTACCCTACACACAAGAGCACAGTTATTTCAACTTTCAATACATCGTTTTAGGTATACAGGGTTCAGAGTTTTATGATCTTGTTATGCAACTCCCGCAGCACGAGACGGAAAATAGATTCGTTTGTTTACAAGCTCTAGATTCCAGAATAACTCGCAAAATATCGCATATCGATCACGCGGACGACTTTTGCTTTTTAAAACCAAATGTTGATGACATTTTCTGACAGGCTCACCTTTCGCACGTTGATTCCAGCAGTCACCTCACCCTGCGCATGCCTATTCCTGAGCTCGGTTACCGTGGCAATGGGGTTGAGGCCCGCATTCTCGGCCAGCGTGTATGGGATGATCTCAAGCGCCTCGGCAAATGCACGCACACAGTACGCATCCATGCTTGTCAGGGTCTGAGAGTACTCAGCCAGACGGAGGGCGACCTCGATCTCCGGCGCACCGCCACCAGCAATGAGCGCCCTGGAAAGGAAAACAGATTTCGGGTCACATAGCTTGGATACCATAGGCTTGTCCTCTTTAGAGGCCTGTGGCGGTAATTGCTGGTTGTGGTATAGTTTGAACAAGACATAGCCCACTAGCCAGCACAGTGTTCCTTGCACATTTACGTGCCGCATTCCCCATGGTGCCGAAGTTTCTCTCGGTCTGGAGCGGGCTAGTTAAACAATTCAGTGGGAGCTGCACTGACCAAGCAGGCTTGGAAATGCTTGCGAGCTTAGCTCAGAGTCAGACTGAAAGAATGAATTAGCGTAAAAAAAGGGAGTAAAATCTACACAAGTCTGTATAGAGTAAGTGTCAGAAAAATGTATTTTATGTTTGCTATCTTCCACGATCGCAAATGTATGTTTATGATATAGGATATGTTGTACATTTTGAAAAATGTGTTTCCTTGAGGCTTTTGAACCTTCAAGCAATCCTACTTGAGCTCAATCTATACATCTAATGTGATTGCTGGTGATCGTTTATGTGTTGAAAGTATTAATGCAAGTAGATTAGAATGTTACACTTGGGGGGCTTTCTCTCCTGTTGTGTAGTATCTGGGTCTTCACCTTTCTTCACTGCTACATACCTCTTCTTGACAAGGCAGCGTATCACACACAGAGCATCATGGAGTGATCTGTCAGCCTCTTCTAGAACAAGCTTATTTGAACCACGTACTAGAACGCTCACAGTGTTACCCGGGTTAGATACACCTGTGATCTGACAGGAGACAAGACCAAAACAGGAGACAAGACCAAAACACAAAATTAAAGAATGCTTAAGCATGTGTTACCAGGAATAGATACACCATGTTTGAATAAATCAAAACCCCAAATATATGTAGTAACTGATAGTTGGTTGTCATAAAATCATCATCATCATTATTTTAATCATTATTATTATTACATCATATACTATTCTAAACAAGAAGTAATATATACCTTGACCACCTTGCTGGTCCCTATGGACACCTCTTCCACGAGCTCAGCACTAGCTATCATTATTATTACATCATATACTATTCTAAACAAGAAGTAATATACCTTAACCACCTTGCTGGTCCCTACGGACACCTCTTCCACGAGCTCAGCACTAGCTATCATTATTATTACATCATATACTATTCTAAACAAAAAGTAATATATAAATTGACCACCTTGCTGGTCCCTATGGACACCTCTTCCACGAGCTCCGCACTAGCTATCATTATTATTACATCATATACTATTCTAAACAAAAAGTAATATATACCTTGACCACCTTGCTGGTCCCTATGGACACCTCTTCCACTAACTCCGCACTAGCTATCATTATTATTACATCATATACTATTCTAAACAAAAAGTAATATATACCTTGACCACCTTGCTGGTCCCTATGGACACCTCTTCCACGAGCTCCGCACTAGCTATCATTATTATTACATCATATACTATTCTAAACAACAAGTAATATACCTTGACCACCTTGCTGGTCCCTACGGACACCTCTTCCACGAGCTCAGCACTAGCTATCATTATTATTACATCATATACTATTCTAAACAAAAAGTAATATATACCTTGACCACCTTGCTGGTCCCTATGGACACCTCTTCCACGAACTCCGCACTAGCTAGCATTATTATTACATCATATACTATTCTAAACAAGAAGTAATATATACCTTGACCACCTTGCTGGTCCCTACGGACACCTCTTCCACGAACTCTGCACTAGCTATCATTATTATTAAATCATATACTATTCTAAACAAGAAGTAATATATACCTTGACCACCTTGCTGGTCCCTATGGACACCTCTTCCACGAACTCCGTACTAGCTATCATTATTATTACATCATATACTATTCTAAACAAGAAGTAATATATACCTTGACCACCTTGCTGGTCCCTACGGACACCTCTTCCACGAACTCCGCACTAGCTATCATTATTATTACATCATATACTATTCTAAACAAGTAGTAATATATACCTTGACCACCTTGCTGGTCCCTACGGACACCTCTTCCACGAACTCCGTACTAGCTATCATTATTATTACATCATATACTATTCTAAACAAGTAGTAATATATACCTTGACCACCTTGCTGGTCCCTACGGACACCTCTTCCACGAACTCCGTACTAGCTATCATTATTATTACATCATATACTATTCTAAACAAGTAGTAATATATACCTTGACCACCTTGCTGGTCCCTACGGACACCTCTTCCACAAGCTCAGCACTAGCTAGCATATCAGGGTTGAAATGGTCCAAGCTGGCAATGGGCTTGCATCCTATGCTCTGCAAGATAAATACACAATACATAGATTCAGGCAATGCTCTACAATGGGCTTGCATCCTATGGTCTGCAAAATAAATACACAATACATAGATCCAGGCAATGCTCTACAACTCCATTAGGGCTTGTAAAATGTCCTGAAAAAGATAGTTTGGTGTTCCGATGAGGTCAACAGGCTTAACTATGAAGTACAGTAAAAACTTATAAAGGGTTCCTTAGGTAGGAGTGGAAGAGTAACAGCCAACAAAAATATTTGAAGAAAACATCATACAAGTACAAAGTTTGAAGAGAGATGAGGAACTGGTGTGCATGTGACACATCTCTGATTGACATTCATGCCTCTCACACATACAGGGTGGCTACAGTGGCATCTGCCAAACAGTACAGCATACTGTATGTAGCACAAATACCCACCTTGCAAATAAACTCAATCTCATCTCTTTCTATATCTCTCACAACAAGAATCTTCATCTTTGAGAGGAAGTGTAGAGCAAGATCATTCACAGCATCCCTGAAAAGATAAGACAAAAATAAAGACAAATACCTCTCATATCTGCCCTTTTACATAGGAGAATGGCCTCATAAAATTAAAATAAACTAGTCATCATCATGATGATTTATTTACTGAAACACATCACACACAAAATTTAACATCATGCCTACTTGTAACTGTTAGTTAATTGGGCTGGTTCATTAATTGGTGAACATAGCATCATAACTGGTAACTTCATTATACTGTTTTACAATTGGGAAATATACTGAATGAAAATTCAATATCACTCTGCTTATCAAGTTGTGACTGAACTATGTACACAATTGACATGAATAGGGCATTCCTGGTATAACCATGCACTTACACTCTACATGGAAACCTACCTCTACTATTATCAGGCAGCGTGTGTTTGGCTAGGTGCAAGCTTAAAAAGGTGTGTGCTGTATCTGATAGTTGAGGTAGGGTTCTGTTGTAATGCATGTGCAAGCGTGCACTTGGAATGGCCTATTGAAAAGTATATACATGACCTACCTTAGAATAGATTTCTGTATTAGGAGAACATTACATCCTGCCTTCTTGATTTTCTTGCAGATTTCCAGGATATATTGACGCTCTTCACGAAGAACACGGTCCATTTGGGCATAGTCACTGACAATCACTTGGTTTTCCATCTGCAATGATAACACAGAAGAGTCAATTGCACAGGTGATTGTAATCAGCAGATCAATAGGGTGAAGTCCAATGCAAATTCAAATTGCAAGAGCAAGATAATTCTATGCAATCCAAAGTAGAACATTTTGCATGCTTATTTTTAGTTTCATAAAAAGAGCTGTGTACATTCAAACTGATCCCTGTACGATGTAGGACAGAAATCAAGAGACTCCAGTCTGTTTTGGGATCCTGTACAATGTAGAACAGAAATCAAGAGACTCCAGTCTGTTTTGGGATCCTGTACAATGTAGAACAGAAATCAAGAGACTGGAGTCTGTTTTGGGATCCTGTACAATGTAGAACAGAAATCAAGAGACTCCAGTCTGTTTTGGGATCCTGTACAATGTAGAACAGAAATCAAGAGACTGGAGTCTGTTTTGGGATCTTGTACAATGTAGAACAGAAATCAAGGGACTCTAGTCTGTTTTGGGATCCTGTTCAATGTAGAACAGAAATCAAGAGACTCCAGTCTGTTTTGGGATCCTGTACAATGTAGAACAGAAATCAAGAGACTGGAGTCTGTTTTGGGATCCTGTACAATGTAGAACAGAAATCAAGAGACTTGAGTCTGTTTTGGGATCCTGTACAATGTATAACATGAATCAAGAGACTCGAGTCTGTTTTGGGATCCTGTACAATGTAGAACAGAAATCAAGAGACTCGAGTCTGTTTTGGGATCCTGTACAATGTATAACAGAAATCAAGAGACTCCAGTCTGTTTTGGGATCCTGTACAATGTAGAACAGAAATCAAGAGACTGGAGTCTGTTTTGGGATCCTGTACAATGTAGAACAGAAATCAAGAGACTCCAGTCTGTTTTGGGATCCTGTACAATGTAGAACAGAAATCAAGAGACTTGAGTCTCTTTTGGGATCTTGTACAATGTAGAACAGAAATCAAGAGACTGGAGTCTGTTTTGGGATCCTGTACAATGTAGAACAGAAATCAAGAGACTCCAGTCTGTTTTGGGATCCTGTACAATGTAGAACAGAAATCAAGAGACTGGAGTCTGTTTTGGGATCCTGTACAATGTAGAACAGAAATCAAGAGACTCAAGTCTGTTTTGGGATCCTGTACAATGTAGAACAGGAATCAAGAGACTCACGTCTGTTTTGGGTGGTGAGATGCAGAACTGAATAAGTCCAATCTTGGCTTTCTCTACTTGGGAGATGCCTCCAGCAAGATGAGATATCTTTTGTTGTAGGACTAGCCCTTCAACTAACTCAGTATCCTCCACAGTGCCGCTGAAAATACGAAATATTCTCATTTGGTTTGTATTCTTGGACCCTGGTATTGGATCGAAGCTTTCAGTTGAAGTTAAAAACAGGTTCATGCCATTGTTGCCACCTAAATAGTAACCTAGTAATCCGAGTAGTAGACAATAGTTTTAAACTCTCTCCTAATGATTTCCAACAGCTCAATTACCTTCTGGCTTCATTCATTCTGAATCATTTAAGCAATTTTTTTAAAACTTGTAGCTATAAAGTCCATGTCAATAAAACTATGATTTCCAAATCATGGTTTGCTAACTTTCTTTAAACTTTGCCATTGGTGGCCAATTAAAACAGAAAGAAAACTGCAATAGTTCATCTGAATTCTAGTTGTGGGTTTCATGTGGGTTTTGTCATATTTTTGTATCATTATTGTTGAAAATGTTCTATTTATATCTAAAAGGGAGTAAAAATCACACAGAAGACACATCAATTGTACTCACCCAAGTTTTTTCACTATTCTGATGTCTCTTAGGTCAACATTATCAACAACAGATGGGTTTATAACTTTAAGAACAGCATCTACTGAAATGGGAGCTAGAAGATTGGAGTATTGAGAAACAACCTAAAAATCAAGAAAAAACACATATTTACTAAAATTAGTGAATCTCAGAAAATTCCACCTGTATTACTTTTTACAAATATTGTAGATATTATCTGATTGTTTTTTACAGATAACTGAGCAAACTAAAAATAAACTCTGTCCCCCAATAAGGTGCCTGCTTTGCCATTGGCATAAAAAGTTTGACGTAATGTATATCTCAAACACGACCTGACAGAAAGACATGACATGACGCTTCAGAGAAGCCCATTTCACATCTTATCAGGCAGAAAATTTCTCCAAGTACTTAGTAAGTAATAGCAAACAAAAAAAAAACACAATTGTGACTTTTTAAATTGATGCAACTTTTTGTAAAGTGTCATTGAGCTTTTTGTCCCTAAGCCCATACATAGTGCAAGGATGATCAAGAAAAAAAGCCAAAATCTGGGTATGTGCATTTTTGCCTCACATTATTTGTGTTTTGAAAATCATTCTGGAATACAAGGAAACGATGGTCATTGTGAGATATTGTCTTCTTTCTCTATCTCGAATTGCACATTTTCCAGGTTTTTCTGTCATGTCCTCAAACACACATACTGGAACTGATTCAGTTACCTTGAAGTTTAGTGAGGTTGTTGCACTTTTTAGAAGAGACTCTCTGTCTTTTAGGGCGAGAGGTACATAGTGGAACTGATTAAGTTACCTTGGAGTTTAGTGAGGTTGTTGCACTTTTTAGAAGAGACTCTCGGTCGTTTAGGGCAAGAGGTGTTGACATCCCACTAAGGATCTCCACTGCTTTTCTTGACGCAAGTTCAAATGACTCGGAAACAGTTGTGGGGTGAATTCCTTAGGATAATATAACAAAAATGTTTCTATAATCATTGCCAAATTACCTTGACTGTGAGGAAAAGTTTCTAAACAATGTTATTTTACCTCGACCATTTTTACCTGCGTATAATACGCACCCATGTAAAGCTGTTATTCTCATGGTTGAATGTTTGTATTTTTACATTGAACATCAAAATGCGAGCTTGTTCGTTCACAGCAATCTTTTCCATTTTTGACAAGGTGCGGAGGGACTAGGTCAAGTAAATTCCAACATGGCAGACAACAAGAAAATTGTTAAGAAAGCATAAATAATTGCTGTTTTTCTAGCAAGTTTTTTTTGGCCTATTTCCTTACAGAACACATGATGAGGAAATTTAAAAGATACTCTTCATTGGGAATAACTTTTATTATTTTCAAGCAACTTTGTGACTGTTTCTCACCCACAATGGGATTTTAATATATTTTCGCTTTTAATTACACTAAGAGCAAAAGGTCCCACATATAATACAGACCTATTTTTCAAGGTCATTTTGGGAGTAAAAAAGCATATATTGTATAGGGGCAAATACAGTTTATTGTTTCCTCTAAAAAAGTCATAGCTAGCTATATCATATATAGGCAACATTGATTTTAGCTGAAGGTGAAGCACTTTTAAATATTATTGCTATAAAAAGCAGAGTTATTCATTGGAAATTGTTGTATTAATTAAGAAAAATACATCCCCTGTTCCCCAGGGGTTATTTTTCTCACGAGTGAAACATTAGAGGGAAATACCCCTGGGTTTCCCAGGGAAAACCAGTATAATCGAGGCGTTCCTACCTCTTTCTAAAAGTTTAGAAACCAGTATAAGCCAGTATAATCGAGCCGTTCCTACCTCTTTCTAAAAGTTTAGAAACCAGTATAAGCCAGTATAATCGAGGCGTTCCTACCTCTTTCTAAAAGTTTCGCTGCTGCGTTCAGCAGACTGCCGGCGATGACCACCACAGTAGTTGTCCCATCCCCAGCCTCTATGTCCTGAGCTTTGGATAACTCAACGAGCTTAAAACAGAAAGTTATTATTGACACATGTGCATATTCCAGGAAAAGGTGAGAAACAGCAGGTTATGACATTATTGCTATCAATATACACTCTTTTTTTATAAGAACGTCTAATTTCAAAATAAATCAAGGCTCATTAGGAGGAAAATTACACAATTGATCATAGCAATATAATATTTAAGGTTGTTATTAATGAACACAATTTAACACTGGAGTTTAGAACACATCAGACTAAAAAAAAGCCATATTTTGCTGCTATCTGAGCCTCGGCATGTTCTTAAAGTTTGGAGAATCTCAGCCTGGATGTTCTTATGAAAGGTTCATAAAAAAAGAGTGTATGGGACAACGTAAGCTCAAGCTTTAGCCTGTGTACTTCCAGTTTTCTATCAGCACACATTATCTTGACAGGTTAAAATGGCAAAATGCTGTGATTCAAAATTTGTGAGGATAGTTAGACAGTAGCTGTGGAGCATTGTCATCTCACAATATAAAATGTCTCCAAACATTTTTCATGTGGTGGGCTAAAATACCTTATTACATTTGTATAAACATATACAGTTATTGAGTAAAATTAAAGTTTAAGGGGTACTAAAATCAGTGTTTGTAAATCCCTCGCAAGGAAGAAATCACTTACCATTCTAGCAGCAGGATGGAGGACCTGCATCTGCTTGAGGATGGTGGCACCGTCATTTGTGATAGTCACATCTCCATTGCCACCCTGGATCTGTGGACATAACACCATCAAAGTCATGCTGTATAGTTTGTTATAACACCATCAAAGTTATGCTGTATAGTTTATTATAACACCATCAAAGTCATGCTGTATAGTTTATTATAACACCACCAAAGTCATGCTGTATAGTTTATTATAACACCATCAAAGTCATGCTGTATAGTTTATTATAACACCATCAAAGTTATGCTGTATAGTTCATCATAACACCATCAAAGTCATGCTGTATAGTTCATTATAACACCATCAAAGTCATGCTGTATAGTTCATCATAACACCATCAAAGTCATGCTGTATAGTTCATCATAACACCATCAAAGTCATGCTGTATAGTTCATCATAACACCATCAAAGTCATGCTGTATAGTTTATTATAACACCATCAAAGTCATGCTGTATAGTTCATCATAACACCATCAAAGTCATGCTGTATAGTTTATTATAACACCATCAAAGTCATGCTGTATAGTTTATTATAACACCATCAAAGTCATGCTGTATAGTTCATCATAACACCATCAAAGTCATGCTGTATAGTTCATCATAACACCATCAAAGTCATGCTGTATAGTTTATTATAACACCATCAAAGTCGTGCTGTATAGTTTATTATAACACCATCAAAGTCGTGCTGTATAGTTTATTATAACACCATCAAAGTCATGCTGTATAGTTTATTATAACACCATCAAAGTCATGCTGTATAGTTTATTATAACACCATCAAAGTCATGATGTATAGTTCATCATAACACCATCAAAGTCATGCTGTATAGTTTATTATAACACCACCAAAGTCATGCTGTATAGTTCATTATAACACCATCAAAGTCATGCTGTATAGTTCATCATAACACCATCAAAGTCATGCCGTATAGTTCATCATAACACCATCAAAGTCATGCTGTATAGTTCATCATAACACCATCAAAGTCATGCTGTATAGTTCATCATAACACCATCAAAGTCATGCTGTATAGTTCATCATAACACCATCAAAGTCATGCTGTATAGCTCATCATAACACCATCAAAGTAGTGCTGTATAGTTCATTATAACACCATCAAAGTCATGCTGTATAGTTCATTATAACACCATCAAAGTCATGCTGTATAGTTTATTATAACACCATCAAAGTCATGCTGTATAGTTCATCATAACACCATCAAAGTCATGCTGTATAGTTTATTATAACACCATCAAAGTCATGCTGTATAGTTCATCATAACACCATCAAAGTCATGCTGTATAGTTCATTATAACACCATCAAAGTCATGCTGTATAGTTCATCATAACGCCATCAAAGTCATGCTGTATAGTTCATCATAACACCATCAAAGTCATGCTGTATAGTTCATTATAACACCATCAAAGTCATGCTGTATAGTTCATCATAACACCATCAAAGTCATGCTGTATAGTTTATTATAACACCATCAAAGTCATGCTGTATAGTTCATCATAACACCATCAAAGTCATGCTGTATAGTTCATTATAACACCATCAAAGTTATGCTGTATAGTTCATTATAACACCATCAAAGTCATGCTGTATAGTTCATTATAACACCATCAAAGTCATGCTGTATAGTTCATTATAACACCATCAAAGTCATGCTGTATAGTTTATTATAACACCATCAAAGTCATGCTGTATAGTTCATCATAACACCATCAAAGTCATGCTGTATAGTTTATTATAACACCATCAAAGTCATGCTGTATAGTTTATCATAACACCATCAAAGTCGTGCTGTATAGTTCATCATAACACCATCAAAGTCATGCTGTATAGTTCATCATAACACCATCAAAGCCATGCTGTATAGTTTATTATAACACCATCAAAGTCATGCTGTATAGCTCATCATAACACCATCAAAGTCATGCTGTATAGTTCATCATAACACCATCAAAGTCATGCTGTATAGTTCATCATAACACCATCAAAGTCGTGCTGTATAGTTCATCATAACACCATCAAAGTCATGCTGTATAGTTCATCATAACACCATCAAAGTCATGCTGTATAGCTCATCATAACACCATCAAAGTCATGCTGTATAGTTCATTATAACACCATCAAAGTCATGCTGTATAGTTCATCATAACACCATCAAAGTCATGCTGTATAGTTCATCATAACACCATCAAAGTCATGCTGTATAGTTCATCATAACACCATCAAAGTCATGCTGTATAGTTCATCATAACACCATCAAAGTCATGCTGTATAGTTCATCATAACACCATCAAAGTCGTGCTGTATAGTTCATCATAACACCATCAAAGTCATGCTGTATAGTTTATTATAACACCATCAAAGTCATGCTGTATAGTTCATCATAACACCATCAAAGTCATGCTGTATAGTTCATCATAACACCATCAAAGTCATGCTGTATAGTTCATCATAACACCATCAAAGTCATGCTGTATAGTTCATCATAACACCATCAAAGTCATGCTGTATAGTTCATCATAACACCATCAAAGTCATGCTGTATAGTTCATCATAACACCATCAAAGTCATGCTGTATAGCTCATCATAACACCATCAAAGTCGTGCTGTATAGTTCATCATAACACCATCAAAGTCATGCTGTATAGTTCATTATAACACCATCAAAGTCATGCTGTATAGTTTATTATAACAGCATCAAAGTCATGCTGTATAGTTCATCATAACACCATCAAAGTCATGCTGTATAGTTCATCATAACACCATCAAAGTCATGCTGTATAGTTTATCATAACACCATCAAAGTCATGCTGTATAGTTCATTATAACACCATCAAAGTCGTGCTGTATAGTTCATCATAACACCATCAAAGTCATGCTGTATAGTTCATCATAACACCACCAAAGTCATGCTGTATAGTTCATCATAACACCATCAAAGTCATGCTGTATAGTTCATCATAACACCATCAAAGTCATGCTGTATAGTTCATCATAACACCACCAAAGTCATGCTGTATAGTTCATTATAACACCACCAAAGTCATGCTGTATAGTTTATCATAACACCACCAAAGTCATGCTGTATAGTTCATCATAACACCATCAAAGTTATGCTGTATAGTTTATTATAACACCATCAAAGTTATGCTGTATAGTTCATCATAACACCATCAAAGTCATGCTGTATAGTTCATTATAACACCACCAAAGTCATGCTGTATAGTTTATCATAACACCACCAAAGTCATGCTGTATAGTTCATCATAACACCACCAAAGTCATGCTGTATAGTTCATCATAACACCATCAAAGTCATGCTGTATAGTTCATCATAACACCATCAAAGTTATGCTGTGAACTGTAGCTGTTAACTTAGTTCATAACATGATAAAATTAATAAAACGTAGCTGTTATCAGTAAGATGGTGCATAAGTCCTGGCTAAATGCAGGAACATGTTTGTCAAACACAGTTTTTGAAGAATGTCTCTGTGTATAGCCATCAACAAAGCAAGCGAAAAAGGGCTTTTTCAATAGCCTCTGATGTTTGAACAAAATGAAAAAGGATTTTGGACATTTAGCCAGTCAATGTTGAGTAAGAGTTTGAAATTCCCATTATGCAACTGTGATCTGAAATGTAATATCAAAAAAGTGTGCATGCTTATGATAAATCAAAGGCTCTCTTAGCCAACTAGTGAATGCAAACGTATTTTCCTAGTTATGTTCTTGTGTGCATAAAAGATATACAAGATAGTGAACAAAGCATGAACACATTCAAGATGCTGAGAGTACATAAAAATGTCCTTATGTCTTTTCTTTTCGATGTCATGACACACCAAGAAAAGTATAATTAATTATTATCATAAAAAAGAAAAAAAAAACACATTAGCGCCCTCAGTTCGAATCGAACCCCGGAAGCTGCGGTCATAGACCAGTGTTCACACCGCTAGACTAACGTGCCTGAGTTGACCAGTAACACAAAATTGTTATTCGATGAAGAAGCGGGGGCCATATGTTTGTACGAGTTTTGTTTGATATTTAGTTTAGTTGATTGGGAAGAATTGTGAAAAAGTAATTTGGGGAAATCTATCCTCTTCTATTTTGTCCTATGGACATAGGCTTCTTTCTTAATACCCTGCGACAAGAGACCCAGCTAACAGATCCTTTACCTTATGTTTCTCGGACTTAAAAGTTGCAGTTTTATTAGCCGCTCTTCCAGCACAAATTCAAACAATCAAACGGGAAAACCTAGAGACTCGAATCAGCAAGTACTAAAAGAAAGAGAATTAAAAGCTTTGCTAGCATTTTAATTGTTTTGTTTACAAAATAACAACTTGAATTGGACTGAACCGTAGAAGATAGATTGACGTAGGTGCCGAAGGCGCATGCGCATGCTCAACCCACATGGAAGACTTTTCTGAAAATACTAACTTATATATATATATTACGGCTTTACAAACAAATGACTGTACCGGTCACCGGTCGATCCCAACGCCATTTTATGCCATTCGCTCCTATACCGCCCTGAAATGCCTGGTGGGAAAACAACCTAAAAGTCATATTTGCCTATACCGCCCTGTACCGCCCGCACGAGAAAAAAACCTCTAGCTCCCCTCCCCGGCGAGTAAAGCTTTTGAAAATTCAGCTGTAGCATGACAAAAAATTGACCAATCAAATGAGCTCTTTTGCGCATATCCTAGCAACCGAACAATAGAACCATGCCTTGTAGTGAAATCACTTGTCTCTCGCGACCGCCATGTTGAATAATATTTCCATTATTTTCTCGCTTGGTAAAGGAAGATAATTAGAAAACCTGAAATGAAAGCTCTAGAGAGGATAATTACAGCCCATGAGAGGATCGTTTTGTTAAAAAATGATGGGAAACAGTGCGTAAAGACATCAGAATTCAGGCGGGATTCTGACAGCGAAATCTAAATTTTGGAGTCTCACAGTTGAGATTTTGCCGTGTTTCACTAGAGGCAGAACACTGCCTCTAGTCTGGTAAGAATGAATTATCTACCCACTAAAAGTCTGCTGTATGGATAAAGGCTTCTTATTTTCGTGAAAAGATCTGTATAATGATATTTAGCTAAACCAGGCCAGGGTGAATTAAAAAAATTGACGACGTGTGAATTTACATGGTTGCTCTCATCACAAAATACTTCATTTCAGGAGGTCAAAATGGTACAAAAATAACCTTTACTGGATCACATTACATCTGCTAGGTAACAAGGATGCCACAAAGGGTTTTTTAGATATATTAACTCGAATATTTTGCATGTTACTTAGCTTCTTTGAGAACGATAGACTTGACTAACAAAATCTGTGCGAACGATTTGAATCAATTCTATATTCCTCCGTTCTTGGTAAATAAAAATTAAGGAAAATCAAAAATTAAACAATACTTTTGGTTGATTGTACATTGAAGATGTTGTGAACTGATTACAAGTTTAGGAAATCCACGGAAAGCACTAAGATTTTGTTCTCTAAACATAAAACTGATTTAGAAAGGTCAACCGCCACTGTGTTCAGAACATGCACTTTGAAACCATTAAACTGTGGTTGATAAAATGTCTTTGTTTTAACAAGTCTTGAAATCTTATCTGTGGAATAAACTTGTGTAATGCATTCAGGGATACTGTTAGTACATTTATTTATAATATTGTATTGATTTGTGTATTTATTAAAAAAGAATTTTGTCAAAAGAAGTTGTGTTTTGTTTCTTTGTGTTCACTAAATTGAACAAATTTAAACTAAAATAAACTTGATAAATAATAGTCTAGTTTTTATATTTTCCTAGTTGTTTACAGATTAATTTGTACACCATCAGATTCCTTGTCTTTTAGTGAATAAGATGCACTATTTGCTTTTTTGTAATATTGTCTCGCAATTTACTGTGCATATGTGCTTTGCTTTCTGCAATGTGTTCTGCTTTCTGCAAGAGAATTTGCAAAAATATTGTGAAAACTCCCAGGGAGAGGGTGAATCACGCGCACTATTATCCCAGGAGTGAATGGGTCATAGTATTAAGCTTTAACCGGAAGTTGAACACCGGAAGTTTACAGGATGACCTAAGGATTGCTGTTTTGCAAAAGCACAGAAAGACCATAAAAAGTTTACGGATTAGTGATCCAATGGTCGAATGATGGACTGACAACAGAGTCCCCACAATAACTCGTAATGCTTCGCATTCCCGAGTTAAAAAAGGGTATTTGAGTTTAGAAACATGCCTGCAAGGGGGTTTGATTTCACTGTTTCACAAACATGTCGATATGTTCAGCCTCTAAGTGTTATGAACATCCAAGTGTCTGGATACTAGAGAACGCATGCCCAAATACCAGGAAACTTTTATAATTTTGTAAAATTAGCCATATGAATCATATTTATCAATCCAAAACCCTGTAGCATTGTTAAGAAATTAAAGGCGATTCTGGTGCATGAAGTGTCACTATTTGCAAAGGCTGGGCACTTGGAAAAATTTCGAGCAAATGAACCTCACGGGAGCGATTGTCAAAACAGTACAGTGCTTTGACAATACAACATGGATTTGAATTGTTAAACAAGATTCATATGGCTATTTTTTTTTAAATATAAAAGTCGCCGGGTATCTAGTATTTGGGCATGCGTTCATGGCTCTCTGGTATCCAGACACTTCGAATAAACATTGCATGCAAAATTGGCAGGTGTTTAACTCCAGAGAAATCATAGACACAGGTATGTAACAGACAGATGAATCATACGTGAAATAATACACAACATTTTTCATATATCTAGAGGGATCACAGGTTAATGGAACAAGTTTAAGGCGCAAACATGAGATACTGGCTTCAGAACACAATAGTACAATAATTGTTGCCTTGACATCAAAATGTCAAACGCCGTACAACATTACTATCTGTACAATACACATAACGAAAAAATGACAGATAAACGCCCTTTACGACTTTGATGTTGAAGAAAGTAACGAAACTACTAGCTAAGGCAACGAGACAATGAGAGTTTTACCCTAGAATCACATAGGCTTAAGTTATATCGACAAAACACGTGTGATTTCTCGTATCTGTCAAAAATTCCGACACCGACTTACCATTTTATCCATGCCTTTTGGGCCAAGACTAGTACGAATAGCATCTGCCACAGCTAGAAAACAACGAAAAGTTTATCAGTCGACATTGTACTTGCCGGAAAACATCATACATGAGCAAATTATTTCGGCCCTCACATACCCTTCGCAGCAGTTATATTGGTCATACGAATTTCTTGTGGCTTCTCCTTGTCTTTGAAGGCAGTTTTATGGGATTGATTTCTTCCTGCTTTAGCTTCAGGCATCTTGAATATATTTTTGGGTTATCCCTTGATATAATTTTGGGTAGTGAGAAGATAGATGGGTTTTGAAACCGAGGATGATTTTGGATTTCAAATCCTGCCGAAGTGGTTTTTTGCAGCTAGACACCGGCACCCAAAATGGCGGCTTGAGTCCACGGTAACACCTTACTGCCAGCGGTAGATTTAACTATAGTTTGCGCAAGCGTGTATGAAGGAACGCCTGCTTGTTTCATACAGTTCAACTTAATTTTGAAGTAAAATATAATATAAAGGCCATGTAGAAAAATGCCAGAAGATCTAAGAAAATCAGACACGGTATGACCCTGCGATTTTTTAATTGAAAGTATTTCTTTTCTTATAGCTTAAAGGAATAGTGAAAAAGATCCAAACCTCTTTCCAGGAGACCACATATATTAGTACTCAGCTGGTGATAAAAAAGCTCACAAGGTTTTTTTTTAATTATTTAGATCCCCAAAAATCCCAGACAAAAATTTATGTTGTTATGTTACTCCCCACGGTGCTAATAAGCTTACTTTTCCTGGTGGGGATCGAGATAAAAAGATGTCTCATCACATTGAGTCCAGTATTGACAATTGGGGCTTAGGGTTTCTGATATTTTAATTTATTTTTTTTCTAAAACATGGAACCTTAAAATGATACACATTTTGTAGCTGGTAAGTCGTAAAGCCTAATTATAAACACCTTTCATCTTTAGGGCATATAATTTTAATAAGTGTGCATTACCATAGAAACCTACCTCAACTACAAGAATGCTGCACATGCTTTTTAAGCTTGCAACAAACGAAGCTTGTCCTGCATGACGGTAGTTGAGGTGTGTTAGTGTTTAGGTATTTTGGTTTCTGGTTTTAATTTTCCTTCACTTCACTTCACTTTAATAAATTGCGCAACCTATTGTACAATATGTCAGTGCGCAGCGCAGTCCTGAGTCTAAAGCCCAGCGTGGAAGGCCTCTGGGCAGCCTCTCATGTCAATTACAGACTGTGGAAGGTTGTCCCACAGTCTCAGTGCACAAGGCAAAAAACTATATTTATATATGTCAGTTCTAGCGTTAGAAATAGTATAGAATTCAGCTTCCCTGTACCAATAGAGCAGGCATAGTCTTCCCGGCAGTCTTGTGTATCTTGGGCCTAAATTACAGCATAACTTTCTTGAGAGGCTGACACAATGACTGCATTCTCTTTTATTGCGTTTACCTAATTCATTCCACATCTTTCATTTTACTTCAGTCATGTTTGTAAAATTTGAAAAGTTAAACCATTTCCATTTTTTTGTTCTTATTACTCATCTTAATTATCTTTTCTTTTCACAGAAAAATGATCAGACGACCTGGGAAAAGATCCAGATCCCCTATGACCCTGATTGTCTGAGCTGTAAGATCGTTGGCATGGTGACACTGTATGGAGCTGGTGCATTAGTTCTAAGTTATGTGCCAAGAGTGCCAAAGACCAACCCTGCAGGCAAGGTCGCCATGGCTGCATTTGGCATAAGTAAGGGAGAAGGCATATTATAGAAAAATAGAGAGAACAGGAGGGGGGGGGTGTGGTTACACATTTAGAGGACCATTTTCTCTTAGTTATCTTGGCCTAGCTTGGAGGGGGGGGGGGGTGGTTACACATTTAGAGGACCATTTTCTCTTAGTTATCTTGGCCTAGCTTGGAGGGGTAACTCTTTGTCAGTACTATATCTTTTGTTTGTTTGTGTGGTCCTTCATTGTGAGTAGTACCTGGTCTTACCTCTTGATGATAAAACTTGTATTAGAACACATGTAAGGCTACTTTACATTTTCAAGAGCTCTATAAAATACTCCATTCATGTTTTAGGGACTTTTAGTGGGGTAAGGGGGGTGGTTGAATTAAGTGTACCATCTGTAATTTTTTCTATGTCCCCCTTGAAGCTGTTTCTCCTGAACCCCCCCCCCCCCTACCTAAAGGTCATTTTCCAATCACCCCCCTCACTGCACGCCTCACTGAAACCTCGACCGTTAAAAGACAAAAGAATCTATTAGAATCCGAGACATTTAACAGGCCATCCGCTCTAAATTATCAATCACATCCTCGAAGAAACTTTCAATAGACACACTGCTTTCAATATTTTGAAATATTTTTCGCATTTTCCGTTAAAAAATCATCTGAGATTGTTACGTAATCGACCGGAAGTAGACTGGTGACAATGCGGCTTAAAATCTTTGTTTTTGTATTTAGTATACATTGTTCCAAATGTTGAAATGTGTGAAATCTTTGGCACACTATGTTGGAGATTGACATGGATTTCAATCTTTTCCAACTTTTCTAAAGATGCAATCAACTTTGCATAAAAATATTCGCTGTAGCTAAAAAGTGTGTGTTTTTGTCCCTCCCCCCATTCTTTCTGTAATTTTTTAACCCCTAAACCCATTTTTTTTTCTTCCCCTTTTTTTCCACCACCCCCTTCTCCCCGCTAAAAAATGAACGGTATCTTACTGTCATACATTAAGCATTTCTGTGCATGCATTTATTTATTCTTTTGCTATTTTCTAACTTTTATCGCTTTGTGAGTTGCCACTGTCTGCACTAGATTGCACACCATCCCCCTTATCCTTGTTTTATTTTGTGTACAATGTACCACTCCCCCCCACTACCCCCTTTCACCGCATTCCCCTTCACCCAAGGTGCCATGCTACAAACACCAGCCTTATATAAACAGTCTGTCTGAAAATCGGTTAAATGCTGAGGTCTGTGTTCTCTTTATATCTCCCACAACAATCACCAATTTGAAAACACAGAAATGTTTATCTTATTTTTTAACTGAAAGACTTTTGCATTCACTGCATGTCAAGGACATCAGTACAACCCATCACAGAAATGTCCCATGTTTCCTTTCAAGCGTGTTACAGCGTCTGTTCTAATCCTTGTCCCACAACTGAACACATTTAGAACACATAAGATGTGCGCAGGCTTAATTACTCACTGACTGCAATCTCTCTGCTTTCAGGTTTATTTGGAGTTGGTACAATGCGGTTTTTTGTCAAGTGAAGAGGCATACAGAAAAAAAACCGCCAAGGAGAAATAAAAGGGATGTGATAATATTGTAAATAAAAGACATAATCCATATACTGCTTATTTTATCTTATCCTGGGTACCAGAGGCTCCGAGCTTCGCGGCGACAACGATTTGAGTTTTCAAATTTCATTTCGAAATTTGAAACCGATTTTTTTGTACTGCGAAAAAAAAAATTGTCTTAAACCGGAACCGGAAGTGATGAGTATACAAATGACTCATTCACGCCCCCGCAGGTTAGCTATAATGCTTGTATACAGTCCCCAAATCCTAATACAACAAATACATTAAAATAATGTTTTTATGTTTGACCGTATTGTTATGGTTTTACGGCTTCTTTGTGCTAATTACTTGCTCTTACGCCCAAGTGCACACGAAGTGTCTTTCGACACATTTTCCGCGATCACCCCACCGCCGATAGCTCGAGTGCCCCTCCTATTTTCCATATATGGAACGGGCCTTTTAGACGACCGCTAGTGACAGCCTCTTTCCTCTTTCTTTCTCTCTACGCTACGCGGGCTGGGCGCTCCTAGCACCCGCCTTTTCTGGACTTCTCACAAGGTCTACAACTCGCCTCTTCCATCCCTCTATCGCTATGCTTAGAGCGCTAGCTGACCCATATCTTGTGCGGAGATTCCAAACACTGTGTGGCTTGAAGGAGATCAAGGAACCGCGGGAAGAACTCAACCGTGATAACAAGTTTGCGAACGGCCATGCCGGCAATGGTTATGTCAACGGATTTAGACCGAACGGTGTGCTACATAAGAACGGTTATTACCCTAAGATCAGTGAAGAGGAACTGAACAAAAATAACTATAATTTACCAGAACTAAAGGAACAGAAATACACCTACAATCCATTTTTCCACTGGCTGTTTACTCTCGGCGCAACGCTAGGGTATGAGGTGTTCTACATCACTTTCTTTCCGTTCGTGTTTTGGAACATGGACGAGTACGTTGCTCGTAGGCTCGTATTTCTCTGGTGCTTGTTCATGTATGTTGGTCAGTGTGCAAAGGATGTGATCCAGTGGCCGAGACCCCCGTGTCCGCCGGTGATTTCGGTGGAGAAGCGTTTTGAGTGCGAGTACGGTATGCCCTCAACACACGCTATAGTTGGAGCACTTATTCCCTTTACTCTCGTTTACTACACCTACGATCGATATGAGGTGAGACATAAGCCTTCCTATCTGCCTATCGCTTAAAACTATGTTTTCTGGGATTAGATTTGAAATTAATACTAGCGCTTGCAAAATCCGATATTTATGGTAGAGTTAGTGGAATCGGTCCAAAAAAAAGTGCTGCGCATAGTGTTTCCAAACCTCTCTTACCATGAGGCATTATCACACGCTAAATTGGAAACACTATGCCAGCGTAGAGAAACGGCATGCATCGCTCTCGTGGCAAAGGCCAAACGCGGAGGCCCCCTTAAACGCTTAATTCCTATTCCTGTAGCAACGCACCATGGGTATGGTTTACGGTCCGGTACGGCGTCTGTTGTCCCCATCTGCGGCCGTACGAATAGGCTCAACAATTTCTGTACTTATCGTTATCAACAAGTTATGTAAATGTAAGGATGTATTATATATATACTGGCTGCCCTGTAATTCAGCTTTCGCTGCAATAGGGTTAATAAACACATTATTATTATTATTATTATTATTATTATTATTATTTTATATATGTACATTTTCAGCTTATTGTTTTGTTACCCGATACTCATGTCTGCTCATTACATTCGCCGTTAATTGATTCGTCACAAACTTCCCCACCCATAAAAAAACTTTCCCTCAAGTTTAATGTTCACTTACAGTAGTTAAAATCACTTCCCTGAAAAAATAAGAAATTTGATCAGCTTGTTCTTCCTCTGACCCTTAACTCTCAAATTACACTAAAATATACCGACTAAACTTTGTCCTTGGAACAGTAGGAATTTCCTGTGCAATTTTTTACACAGTAAAGCAAACTTCTTTTTTGTGGTATCCTTTAAATTTGAGAGTCCAAGCGTGACTATTCGCCAATAGTCATTGAGCCTTAGGTGTCAAATTGTTTTAGAATGCACAAAACTTCCATCGATATTAAATGTCATTGCATGGGATACAAGGCATGTGTCATGTCTATCTATGCTGCATGGGTCAAGACTCTAGACATGATATATTGCATGTTCCCCATTTTTTGTTATGCCAAATATGACATAAAACAGCCATTTGCAGAGTCTTTTCCCATTTCTTGATGCTTCTCGAGAACCTTTCTTGATAAGGTGAACTTTTCTTAAAACATTTTAAAGCAAATGTGAGCAAAGCACCTTTTTAATTGATTCATCAATTAACTTATCCACTACTTTGTTCGCAACTTACAGAAATAAACCTGCCATTTTTTACACTTAAAACACAGTTTTTGTGTCTATCGCTGGACCTTAATGAGTAGGGGAGTCCTAGTGAGAAGCTACCCAATAAGATTGCAGAAATTATGATAGTATGTGAGTGCATTTTTACTAATATGTATTGAACAATTTTATGTTCTTCATTGGTCAGTTCTTTGTGTTAGGGGAAAAGAGTTTCCCCATGATAACACCTAAATTTGCTCCATGATTCTTGAAAACAGGGAAATTCTTCCTATGATTTGTGAAATCTGTGCTTGTTACCCTTTTTTTGAGTCTTACATGGATTTGTACCAATTAATGTTTGCTTTATTTTCCATTATAGTATCCCCTACCTGTCGGCATTGCGGTTTTTGTCTGCTGGTGTCTCCTGGTGTGCAGCAGCAGGCTTTATATGGGGATGCACACCTTGCAGGTCTGTATTCACTACCCCCAAGAATATTAGAATAATCACACCTTGCAGGTCTGTATTCACTACCCCCAAGAATATTAGAATAATCACACCTTGCAGGTCTGTATTCTCATGACCCCCAAGAATATCAGAATAATCACACCTTGCAGGTCTGTACTCTCACTACCCCCAAGAATATTAGAATAATCACACCTTGCAGGTCTGTACCCTCGCTACCCCCAAGAATATTAGAATAATCACACCTTGCAGGTCTGTATTCTCACTACCCCCAAGAATATCAGAATAATCACACCTTGCAGGTCTGTATTCACTATCCCCAAGAATATCAGAATAATCACACCTTGCAGGTCTGTACTCTCACTACCCCCAAGAATATTAGAATAATCACACCTTGCAGGTCTGTATTCACTACCCTCAAGAATATTAGAATAATCACACCTTGCAGGTCTGTATTCTCACTACCCCCAAGAATATTAGAATAATCACACCTTGCAGGTCTGTACCCTCGCTACCCCCAAGAATATTAAAATAATCACACCTTGCAGGTCTGTATTCTCACTACCCCCAAGAATATTAGAATAATCACACCTTGCAGGTCTGTACTCTCACTACCCCCAAGAATATTAGAATAATCACACCTTGCAGGTCTGTATTCTCACTACCCCCAAGAATATTAGAATAATCACACCTTGCAGGTCTGTATTCTCATGACCCCCAAGAATATTAGAATAATCACACCTTGCAGGTCTGTATTCTCACGACCCCCAAGAATATTAGAATAATCACACCTTGCAGGTCTGTACCGTCACTACCCCCAAGAATATTAGAATAATCACACCTTGCAGGTCTGTACCCTCACTACCCCCAAGAATATTAGAATAATCACACCTTGCAGGTCTGTACCGTCACTACCCCCAAGAATATTAGAATAATCACACCATGTAGGTCTGTATTATCACTACCCCCAAGAATATTAGAATAATCACACCTTGCAGGTCTGTACTCTCACTATCCCCAAGAATATTAGAATAATCACACCTTGCAGGTCTGTATTCTCACTACCCCCAAGAATATTAGAATAATCACACCTTGCAGGTCTGTATTCTCACTACCCCCAAGAATATTAGAATAATCACACCTTGCAGGTCTGTATTCACTACCCCCAAGAATATCAGAATAATCACACCTTGCAGGTCTGTACCCTCACTACCCCCAAGAATATTAGAATAATCACACCTTGCAGGTCTGTACCCTCACTACCCCCAAGAATATTAGAATAATCACACCTTGCAGGTCTGTATTCTCATGACCCCCAAGAATATTAGAATAATCACACCTTGCAGGTCTGTACCCTCGCTACCCCCAAGAATATTAGAATAATCACACCTTGCAGGTCTGTACCCTCACTACCCCCAAGAATATTAGAATAATCACACCTTGCAGGTCTGTATTCTCACGACCCCCAAGAATATTAGAATAATCACACCTTGCAGGTCTGTACCCTCGCTACCCCCAAGAATATTAGAATAATCACACCTTGCAGGTCTGTACCGTCACTACCCCCAAGAATATTAGAATAATCACACCTTGCAGGTCTGTATTCTCATGACCCCCAAGAATATTAGAATAATCACACCTTGCAGGTCTGTATTCACTACCCCCAAGAATATTAGAATAATCACACCTTGCAGGTCTGTATTCTCATGACCCCCAAGAATATTAGAATAATCACACCTTGCAGGTCTGTATTCTCATGACCCCCAAGAACATTAGAATAATCACACCTTGCAGGTCTGTATTCTCATGACCCCCAAGAATATTAGAATAATCACACCTTGCAGGTCTGTATTCTCACTACCCCCAAGAATATTAGAATAATCACACCTTGCAGGTCTGTATTCACTACCCCCAAGAATATTAGAATAATCACACCTTGCAGGTCTGTATTCTCATGACCCCCAAGAATATTAGAATAATCACACCTTGCAGGTCTGTATTCACTACCCCCAAGAATATTAGAATAATCACACCTTGCAGGTCTGTATTCACTACCCCCAAGAATATTAGAATAATCACACCTTGCAGGTCTGTATTCGCTACCCCCAAGAATATTAGAATAATCACACCTTGCAGGTCTGTACCCTCACTACCCCCAAGAATATTAGAATAATCACACCTTGCAGGTCTGTATTCTCACTACCCCCAAGAATATTAGAATAATCACACCTTGCAGGTCTGTACCCTCACTACCCCCAAGAATATTAGAATAATCACACCTTGCAGGTCTGTATTCACTACCCCCAAGAATATTAGAATAATCACACCTTGCAGGTCTGTATTCACTACCCCCAAGAATATTAGAATAATCACACCTTGCAGGTCTGTATTCACTACCCCCAAGAATATTAGAATAATCACACCTTGCAGGTCTGTATTCTCATGACCCCCAAGAATATTAGAATAATCACACCTTGCAGGTCTGTATTCACTACCCCCAAGAATATTAGAATAATCACACCTTGCAGGTCTGTACCCTCACTACCCCCAAGAATATTAGAATAATCACACCTTGCAGGTCTGTATTCACTACCCCCAAGAATATTAGAATAATCACACCTTGCAGGTCTGTACCCTAACTATCCCCAAGAATATTAGAATCATCACACCTTGCAGGTCTGTATTCGCTACCCCCAAGAATATTAGAATAATCACACCTTGCAGGTCTGTACCCTCACTACCCCCAAGAATATTAGAATAATCACACCTTGCAGGTCTGTACCCTCACTACCCCCAAGAATATTAGAATAATCACACCTTGCAGGTCTGTATTCTCATGACCCCCAAGAATATTAGAATAATCACACCTTGCAGGTCTGTATTCACTACCCCCAAGAATATTAGAATAATCACACCTTGCAGGTCTGTATTCACTACCCCCAAGAATATTAGAATAATCACACCTTGCAGGGCAGTATTCTCACTACCCCCAAGAATATCAGAATAATCACACCTTGCAGGTCTGTATTCACTACCCCCAAGAATATTAGAATAATCACACCTTGCAGGTCTGTACCCTCGCTACCCCCAAGAATATTAGAATAATCACACCTTGCAGGTCTGTATTCACTACCCCCAAGAATATTAGAATAATCACACCTTGCAGGTCTGTACCCTCGCTACCCCCAAGAATATTAGAATAATCACACCTTGCAGGTCTGTATTCTCATGACCCCCAAGAATATTAGAATAATCACACCTTGCAGGCCTGTATTCTCATGACCCCCAAGAATATTAGAATAATCACACCTTGCAGGTCTGTACCGTCACTACCCCCAAGAATATTAGAATAATCACACCTTGCAGGTCTGTACCCTCGCTACCCCCAAGAATATTAGAATAATCACACCTTGCAGGTCTGTACCCTCGCTACCCCCAAGAATATTAGAATAATCACACCTTGCAGGTCTGTACCCTCGCTACCCCCAAGAATATTAGAATAATCACACCTTGCAGGTCTGTACCCTCGCTACCCCCAAGAATATTAGAATAATCACACCTTGCAGGTCTGTACCCTCGCTACCCCCAAGAATATTAGAATAAATATTACCTGTAGTACCACTACTCAGAGATTACAAATATCAGTACTAACAATATTACCACTACCCTGAAATAATAAACAAATACTAGCAATAGTACCACTATCCTGAGAACGTAAAGTATATAATGAATATAACAATTTTGGTTTGTCCCCAGGATGTCCTTGCCGGCTTGGCTCTGACCGTAGCGATGCTAGTGGTAGTCATCCCAGTCCTTGATGTCCAACTGGAAAACTGGGTTCTTACATCACCCAGTGCTCCCATTTTCATTGTTGCTATCCCGCTGGCCATGTGCGTCCTATACCCAACCCCACCCTTAAAGACAGAGACCAAAGCAGACACTATCATGGTAGTAGGTGTTGGTGTTGGTGTGTTGCTGGCTTCCTGGGCACGCTTCGCACCCACTAGAGTACCAGATCCCTATCTTGGTACCCCATTCCTCATAACCTTTCCAGGATTTGACAGAGTCATGGCGATGCTGAGTAGGTTTCTCCTGGGAATCATGATTCTTGCACCAACTCGGAGTGTGATGAAGGCGTTGATACACATGGTGCTCCCTAGAGTTCTACCAAAGTACTTGGAACCAAAGTTGGAGAAGGACTTTATTGAACACACACATCGGTTCATCACTTACACAGTAGTTGGCTTCAATGCAGTCTTTATTGTCCCAATGTGCTTTGAATACTTTGGTATATAATGGAACAATAATTTGCATGACATGACAAAACTGTACATACCTAGAAGGCAAGAATCAAGGCAAAATATATACAAAGAAAGAAAAGAAACTTTTATATGATGCAATAGTATTGTTGTAATTTCCAATATGACACAATAGTATTGTTGTAATTTCTTTTTTGTAATAAATTGTTCAAGACAAACCTGGAAATGAAAAGGCATGTTTCCAATTTGATTGCACATAATATATTATTCAAGTAAGATTTGTCCAGATATGCTGTTTCTTTTCAACAACAAAACACTGTTTGTGACCAAAGATTTACTTCAAAAGTAAATAAATTGTTGGTGACATCAAAGCTTGTCTGCAGTTTGTTAGGATGCCTGTGAACAAGCCATGACTCATAATACAGCAAATTCACCATTCCTACTTCTAGAATGTTAATGAATGAGAAGAGCAGTAGATGGTTTTCATAAACCTGTGGAATACTTAGTTATGTGAATTAATGAACTGTCTTTGTTATCTTTTGTTAGGAAGTGACTATGACCCTTTGGCTATCAATCTATGTTTCACACGTTTTTGAAAATCACTCTAAATCGTCGAGTTGATATTAAACAAATAGATCTTATATGTGACAACTCACGCAAAAACGTACCTTAGAGCTTCTCAATTCCGCGAATTAACCCGCGAAACGGGCATTCCGCGAGATAAGCACGAGCTTTCCGTGAGATAGGCCGAAGGTACGTTTTCGCGTGAGTCATCACATAATTTCCGTGCGTCTGTCCTCTAATAGATGCATAGAGGAGAGACGCACAAAAAATGAGATAATTTGTTTTATACATTGTTACAATATAGTTTTGAGAAACGTGCTCATTTATTTGATACCAATGATGCACTGAAGATTCTGACACATGGATTCTCCAAGTGCAACCTTATTTGGCATAGAATAATGAATCACAGGAAATTCCTTAATGTTGAAAGTGCCCTTTTTCATGGGGCTTGGTTGCTATTTAGCCCCCTTTTTGTGCTAAAACACTTGTGACAAGCTATGGTTGTTATGGAAGGCTGTGAAGTTTGTGCCTCCCCCCTCCCATTCCATACAACAGATCAGACACAAATCCTGAAAAGCATTTTTTATTGCTTTTAAAATTAAATTTAGTACTTTATTATATTCTGTTGTATGTAATAACAGTCCTTTATTTCTCCTTGTCTTTACTTCATTGCAAAGGAAATAATTTGCTCCTGAAACAAAAAAAAGTTATTAGCTTGAATCTATTAAATTTTACAGGTTCTGCTCTTGCAGATATGATAGTTATATTTATTTAGTGTAAATTCATGACTAACTTAAAAAAATGTTTATCATGCCCCTATTGGCCCCTTATCCCAGGGCTGATCAAGCCCCTATTGGCCCCTTATCCCAAGGCTGATCATGCCCCTATTGGCCCCTTATCCCAGGGCTGATCATGCCCCTATTGGCCCCCTATCCCAAGGCTGATCATGCCCCTGTTGGTCCCTTATCCAAAGGCTGATAATGCCCCTATTGGCCCCTTATCCAAAGGCTGATAATGCCCCTATTGGCCCCTTATCCCAAGGCTGATCATGCCCCTGTTGGTCCCTTATCCAATGGCTGATCATGCCCCTATTGGCCCCCTATCCCAAGGCTGATCATGCCTCTATTGGCCCCTTATCCAAAGGCTGATAATGCCCCTATTTGGTCCTGTATCCCACGGCTGATCATGCCCCTATTGGCCCCTTATCCCAAGGCTGATCAGGCCAATATTGGCCCCTTATCCACAGGCTGATAATGCCCCTATTTGGTCCTGTATCCCAGGGCTGATCATGCCCCTATTGGCCCCTTATCCCAAGGCTGATCATGCCCCTGTTGGTCCCTTATCCCAAGGCTGAACATGGCCCTATTGGTCCCTTAATTTCCTTCTGGCTGGCCCTACCTGTTTCAACCCCTTTTTTCCAAGGCGGATCATGCTCTAATTAATGCCTCACCTTGACTGGTGTCAGCGCATTAGTTGTGAGTAGGCCCAGGGTGCGTGCCGCTACAGGCAAGGCATGAGAAGTGGAGAACAGTCTTTTGAGGAAATCTACTGCTGCCATCATGGGCACAACACTTCTCTGTCGCTCTGTTTCATACTGCAATAAGTGGTCAAGAGAACCTAGAAACATTGGAAAGAATCTACATGAGTTAATAAAAATATTATTTAATGTCTATTCTGTTTTATCCATCTTCCTCCTCCTGTGATGACTAAGCTAAAAGTCAACTCAAGAAGAATATGTGCATTATGACTATCCTTTTTAGAAAAATAAACTAATTGCCAAAAGGGAAAACCCTAGCCTCCTCCTTAAGCTACCCTTTTTTCTCCTTTATGGGATGGAAACAAAGTTTCGCAGAGGTATCTTTTCCTCGGGAACTCCAGCCCAGCAAAATACAGAGAAAAGAGGCCTCTGCTAGTAGGGAACATATCCCAAACCACAAGACTAATATCAAATGACCAAGATCACATTAACTCAGATTATCACAATACCCAGGTCACATCCATCTTTTGCTGCTGCCACAAGCACATCCCTCAGGCATGCCACATCACCAAACCCTAGATTCACACCCTGACCAGCAAGAGGGTGGACGCGGTGTGCTGCATCTCTAAAAGGACAACAAGGCATTTAGATAAGTGTACTCCACAATAATGGAGATTGCAGCTGAAAACTAAGATGACCGACTCCTACACTTAAAGAACAAGGCAGAACAAACTGTGTGCTTACTAAATATATGAAAGGAATCAATGAATATAGCATGTGTACTTATACTCTTACCTAATTTCTACTTCTACTTTATTAACTGATAAAACCATGTCGGTATCACATCAGTATAAATAAATACAAGGTAAAAATATACAGATCTGGAATAATTTACATAACTTATACAATATATTCATAATTTGTAAAATAAATTTATAAAATAATTTTCAATAAAGTAATTCAATTAAATAATTTAGCTTAATTAATTTATAACTTGAATACTAGAACCACTGGCCATTATCAATTAAATGCTGCTGAAGCTTCTCTTTGAATTTGCCCTTTTCTTTTATGTTGGTAATTGAACCTGGTAAATTGTTCCAAAAATTTATAGACCACGGGAAAAAGCTATTTGCATGCTGGTTGCACTTGGAATGTGTTCTATGGAAGCGCTTGGAGTTGCCATTCCTTGAAGGCCGGTCCATCGGAACCAAGAAGGGCTCTCCCTCAATGTCCACAGTTCCATAAACAACCTGATGGAACATGGACATTCGAGAGAGAGTCCGTCTGCCCTCAAGGGATGGCCACTCCAGCTCTCTTAGCATGTTTGTTACGACCCCTGGCTCCCTCAAATAATTATTATAGCAAACTCTGGCTGCAGTCCTCTGCACCATATCAAGGCGGTGTTTATCCTTTTGGAGATGCGGGTACCAGACAGAGTTTGCATATTCAAGCTTCGGTCTAACTAGACTGCAATAGAGTTTAGACTTGCAGTCTACCGAGGCTGTTCTAAAATTTCTTCTAATGACCCCAAGGGTCTGATTTGCACTAGATGTAATTTGTGCGATGTGTTTATCCCATTTTAAATCCCCTGAGAGTAGTACTCCTAGATAGGAGTGATGGTAAACCCTCTCTAGAATCCTGTTGTTAAGTATATAGGGATGGTCTGGAATTTTCGCTCTGCTTGTGGAGAAGCACATAGTGTGGCATTTCTCCACATTAAAGGCCATTTGCCAATCCCTCTCCCATCTATTTAGAGCATCAAGATCGTTTTGTAAAGCTAGGCTGTCATTTGAGTCATCAATAGTGCGATATAAAAGGCAGTCATCTGCAAAAAGCCTAATAGTTGACGAGATATTTAGAGGGAGATCATTTACAAAAAGCAGGAACAAAAGTGGTCCTAAAACTGTTCCTTGTGGTACACCAGAGGTAACAGAGCATTGACTGGATGTTGCACCCTCTAGTGTTACACACTGTGATCTCTGGGTGAGGAAATCTTCCATCCAGGTCAGCAAGCTACCCCTGATGCCATAATAGCTTAATTTGTAAAGAAGTCGTCTATGCGGCACTCGGTCAAAGGCCTTTGAAAAATCTAAGATAAAAGCATCAACCCGTTTCCCTTGATTTATGGCGCTTACCAAGTCATGGCATGTTATAATTAATTGTGTTTCACAGTTCCTCCTTTTACGGAAACCATGTTGAAAATCGCTAAGTATGCCATGCTGCTCCAAATGTTGCCAAACATGGTGGCATATTACATGCTCCAAGATTTTGCAAGTAACAGATGTAAGGGAAACGGGTCGATAGTTATTTGGTGATGATCTTTTACCTTTTTTAAAAATTGGCACTACATTGGCAATTTTCCAGTCCATGGGTAATTTTCCCTGATCTAAGGACTGTTGGAAAAGTTGTGTATATAGGGGTGCCAACTCTTGGGATAATTCCTTTAAAATACGAGTTGGCAATTTATCAGGCCCCCCAGCCTTATTTGAATCAAGTGAATTTAAAAGCTTCTGAACACCATTTGAGGTGACTATGATTTTACCCATTTCTTGGCTTGATGAATTTGGATTTAAGCTTGGTGCTGTACTAGATTCCTCTTTAGTAAAAATAGAGAAAAAATAACCATTGAGGACATTTGCTTTGTCTAGGCTATTTGAAACAGCAATATTATGCTGGTTATTTGAGGGAGGACTGAGCAGAGTGAGTTACTTAATACCTAAGTGCAAGTTACAGCTGGACATAATGTGTTGCAGGGCCTAGACCAATACACTTTATAAATGTGAGGTGCAATATAGTGTGTCACTTACCCAATAAGTGCAAGGCGGGGCTGAACATAGTGAGTTGCATGGCCTAACCCTAGCGGGAACATCCCTCTGCTGCCCTCCTCGACGCCAGAGATGCTTGGCGGCATCTGAACCGCAGATGATGAGCCTACGATCAAGATAATTTTTCGGAATTTTAGTTTTTTGAGAGGAGCAGTTACACCCTCCTCTGCAAGGTATGGCCATGGCTCAAAACAGAGACGGCGACTTCAAGGGAGTGACCTCAAGGCTACAGCCAAGAAGGGGAACAGGGAAGACATATGATAAAAGTCACCTACAGTTTCTTTTACTGTACTTAACACTTTTTATTGTCATCTTTATGGAATTTTTGTGTCATCATTGAGCCACATAATAATAATGTACTTTATTTGGCGTTCTTCAAACAAAACAAAGTACCAGATCAATAATGTATTTCTTGTGATTTCCTGGCTAGAGCCCCCCAATAACTTGAACTATTTTTTTATTTCTCTTAATAAATATTGAGAAAAACCCACCTGCAAATGGTTCAATGAATGAAGAAATTGACTGTGCCAGCTTGGAGGCAGTGTCTACTGCAGGGTGGCGATCCATGTCTTCCCACTAAATAACAAGATACAAGAACAAGGGAGTTGGGTAAACGCATCACAAAAGATTTATTGGCAAATAGGTAAGACTACTAAAAATAGCAGACTACTGGGGCGGTGAAGCTGGCCTGAAAGGGACAAAGTTCAGAGACGAAAATTTGTGACTTAAGACAAATGTGCACAGGGGGCCGGGGGCACGCCCCCCAAGGACATGTTTACATTTTTCGACTTCTAATGCTTATCATTCATGGAAAAAAGCTGTAGAATAACTAGGTGGTCTGCGTTGGCATGGTGGAATCAGGGAAATAAATCAATACAAGGTTAAAATGGTATGTTCTCATGTCAGCAACTACAGTACTCCGTTGTCAACCAACCTGGGTTATTTCCGTATTGTGAATTACTAAGAAGAGTCCACCAGAAATTAGGGAAGTTGATACTACAATAGTACTAGCAAAGCCTACATACAACATGGGGGGGGGGGAAACCTTTACAGCACATCACATATTTATCACCCCCCCCCCCCCCCGTGACTTATTCACACTTACAAAAGCATTGTTGATAGCATCTACAAATCTGTCTTCAGGAAGTGAGACAAGTTCTTGAGCATGCTCACGAGTAGTTGTCCATACAACAGAACTGTGGGTCTCACTCAGCTGTACACACAAGAAAAGTACATTTAATGTAAGCAAATTATAATTGTTCTAAAGAGCACAAAGCCAGGGTTACACTGGTTGTCTTATTTGACAATATCTTAGTATTAGTGTCTTTATTTAACTCTATTTTTCAAACAAAAAAATATTTTATTTTGTGATGCACAGTTACTACCTTATACAGTATATCTAATACTTACTGGCAAAAGAGCAAGTGGCCCTGTTGGTAAAAACTTTTGCCATGCCACCACATTTTCTGTTATCTAGTGAAGATAGATTAACAATCATAACTAAGTTATAACAATAATAGTATTTTTTAGTAATAATAATGATAATGATAGTATTTTTATATAATAATAATAATGATGATGATGATGATAAATATTAACAGGAGAAGAATAACAAAGATAGTGTACTGATAATAATCAAGATTCTGTACATATACATTATTCTTGCACATCCACACCAATCCCTGCTGCATAAAAGTGTAGTCTGATTATTCACCTCACCAAGCCTGAGTGTTCCTACAACACCCCACTGTTCATAACTCCAGGAAAGATATTCAATATCAGTGGCTTTTCTCACTGTCGATGCTGCACCATCTGCCCCAACAAGCAGCCTTGACTGGATGACAGATCCATCTTCAAGCTCAACTTCCATCCATGGATTCCCTCTTGTCTCACTTTCCTGGTAATGATTTATTGACTAAAGTTTTAACAAGAATCTGTTTATATCATAGTGGCACCTTATTAAATCCTAATGGTAAAGAACATGGGAAGAGAGTTAGCAGATAAAAATGAAGCAAAATAAGTCCCTTAGGAAGTTGAAGTTTTTCCAGTATCCCCCTTTGTCCCTAGTAGCAACACCCTATTTGTGGATAGATACTCTAAGAATGGCACAAACAGATACCAAGGAGTACTCACTAACCTGGACAAAGGATATCTACAAAGAGTACCCAGGTGTATCCAGGTTCTCTCAAAACATAAGATAAAAAGCATTTATGGATGGGTCGAGTTTGAAGATATTAGCACAAACAATTTTTTTTCTCAAACTAAAGTCAAGAGGACATCTATGGTGAATATTTTGTACACACTAACCATAGCCCATGCTGGATCAGGGAAATTGATCTTTTTAATTCTGGCGCCATATTTGACTGTGACAGTTGGTTCCAGTAGTTTCATCTGTTTATTGAGAGCAGCAACAATAACATTGTTCTCGACAATGCAGGCCATGTCACTATCTGAGTTGAGGTCTGGGGAGGAGTCAAACACAATGTGGCCATCACCACAGGCATCCCAGACCTGGAATATGAAGCAAGGCAACACAAACATCACCCAAAGACTGATGGGAGTAAAAGCTGACCTTCAGTAAAGAGGCCTATCACAGCAGGAATTGATTATTTTTTTTGCTGCTAACTTACTAAAGTTTAAACATGTCCTTTTAGTTAAAATAGGAAAGCTTTTTATTAAACCAGGGAAAGTGCAAAGTGCTGTCCTAGAAATTGCCAAGCCTAGTTGGTAGAACTCAACTGACATTTAATCTTTTGTAATGCTTGACTCTCATGTTGCTGATGTGATCCCATGCCCCGACACCTAGAAACGGAAAAGAGGAAAGACATTTAGAAAGTTACAATAGGCAACTGCAATTATTCACAAAAATAATCATTATAACCTGTTATATGTATATTATTGATTAGATTACGGGAGCACATACTTTCCAGCAACTTCCTGGACCCTGGAGTAATGGAACTCACACGGTTGCTGTACTTCTCTGGGAGCTCAAATGGTCTGTCATGTCCAGCTTCTACTACAAGAACTCTATGCTTGGACAAGGCACCTTCAAATCCTGCACAAACAATTAACGTCAACATTTCAAATTTAGCAATATGAACTGCATATTACTGAAAGCATGAGTTGATCATAAAAAAGGGTTGGAACTTATTAATTTTGGTTCAACCTTCCTTGTTATATGTTTGAGAGATTTGTTATCATGGTTACACAACTAAATCTTACCCAAGGCACATGCCAAACTAGCCCCAACCATTCCTCCTCCAACAATCGTTACATCGTAGAGATTTTCCTTTCTAGGGTTAGTTGATGAACAGTACGAGCAAACATGATACTGCAAGCGTCTAACAGAACGTGCAGATCGCCTTAATATTCGCCACATTTTAGCAAAAATATAGCTTTATTTTCGTGTGTAAGAAAAGACCAACTGGTAGGTACTTCGTATATGGTCTATTATTTTGTACCATATATATGTCTATCTATATGGTCTATTATATTGTATATTGTAGCGACATCCATAAAATTGTACAGGCATGACATGACGCTTCAAATAAGCCCATAATAAGTAATAGCTAACAAAACATCAAATGCGACTTTTTATTAATTTATGCGACTTTTTGTAAATTGTCATTGAAATTTGAGCTTTTCGTCCCTGAGCCCATATATAGCGCAAGGATGATCAAGGAAAAAATATCTAAAAAGCCTAAAACTCGGTAAGTGCATTTCGGTCTCGCGTCATTTGTGTTTTGGAAATCAGTCCCTAAAACAAGGAACCGATAGCCATTCTTAGCAATTGTGTCTTCTTTCTCTATCTAGAAATGCGTATTGTCCAGGTTTTTCCGTCATGTCTACCGGCATTGAATAGCGTTATATGCCTTAAGCAACCTTGTACAGCTCATACACCCTTATACACCCTTAAATAGTTTATACACCCTTGCAAAGCTTATACACCCTTGTGCAGCTTATACACCCTTTACAGCTTATACACCCGTATACAGCTTACATAACCTTATAAAGCCTACACAACCTTATACAGCTTACACAACCTTATACAGCCTATACAACCTTATACAGCTTACACAACCTTATACAGCCTACACAACCTTATACAGCCTACACAACCTTATACAGCCTACACAACACAAGCCAGAGATCGTTTACAAAGTGTTAAAAGGACGAACAGACGAAGGACGAAATGTACAGGGAGCTGCTCACACGTTAACAAAGGCGTTCTTGAATGGAGAGGTGATGAGAGCAATCATCAAATCTCGGTGACCTGCCGAGCCTCCGTGAAAGATGGGGTATCAGTAGTGGCCATCGACAAGAAGCTCAATGTCTCAATGAAGTAGTAGGCGTTACTACTGGTAAGCTTAACAAGACGCACCTTCCGGATGATATAGCGCTACCCGACGATATAAAACAATATTACGAGCCAAGTTTTAACTTGAATGGGAATCTCGAGAGGATTTTCTATCAAAGTCAGAAATTACAAAACAATTATGCAAATTTATGCTTTGTTTTAAAATAGGAGTTTCTCCTATTTATAGAAGACTCGGGATCGCCCAAAAGCACGTTGTTGAGATTGTTGAGGAAGGAGCTAAGTTTTTTGTTGCCACAGCTTCTGGAAGTGAAAGCCAGGCGCTATTCTACAAACTTGGGTTCGAAGTCAAAGACGAGATCTTCTACAAGGATTACATTTTCAACGAGAGGCAATTTTCGGGTATAACTACATGCCGGTCTATGAAACTTATGGTGCTACGGCTATAATAATTTTTACGTCATAATTAAGGATATACAATTCTCAAAATTATACTAGCTGCTATCCCATACGAGTATATTCAGGGGTTTAACCTGTGGTCTGACTAGAAAGAACTATAGAGTAGCTGAAAAAGTATGCGTAGGCATGGTGGAATCAGAGTAAAAAATGAACACAAGGTTGAAATTGTATGCTTTACGCCTCTGTGGAAAAAGAGTTTAGCTCTACTGACAATTCTATAGTTTAAAGGTTTAAGCACTTGTATACTTTTTTGTAATAAATATAACTAAGAATCCAATATGAGTACACTCAGGGGGCTGACTTTCATAGTCTTCTGATCAATGTGGTGTAATGTCAAGTCAAGACAACTTTTATGTCAAGGTTTAAATTAAAGCACAAGTGGTACTCTTTCAGTGATGTACGTTTCTTCTACTTTCATTAATCTTGTTCTTCTTGCAACTGTAGTTCTGGCTCTTGACACAGGCCCCTAGCAAGGAGCCCCCCCCCCCTCAACTGAGAAAAGCTGTCTAGGTTACGTACGCCCTTTGACGAAGGTCAGCGTACAGACACATCCAGACACCTCCACAGGGCGCTGGAAATTGAGTGGAAAAGTAGTGAGGGACTAGGTAACCACGCATGCGCGAGGTTCCCTCACATGGAACAAAGACTGGAAGACTGGATGAAAGACTGGAAGAAAGACTGGCCTCAATCTAAAATGTCATGAAGTTTGGTTACACAGTGGTACTCGGTGTCCGACAGGCGAGATGACAAAATTATCATCTCTCTCCTAAATTTATTATCCCCCTCCCCCCCTCCCCCCCAGGTCGTGCTAACACAACCACAAGCACACCTTTATATATGTCGTGTGCTCGGCTGAGAACCGCACAATTTTATTAGTTGTATTTACAAACATACTGCGTGAGTGAGTGTTTAAATATTAAAAATTGATACCTTGTCTAGATAATATCTGAAAAGAGGGCGTGCGGAAGTTCCAAAGGGTGACAAAACCCCTATGTGCTCCGCAGCACTTATACACATTGAAAACACGGGGAAAACCCCAGCCCTAAGGACCGCTCCTCTTATGCCAGCTGGGCAAGGCAAATTAAATTCCTAAGTTTCTGGAAACAGATAAAAGTAAGTCTAGATTGTCTTTAACATAGCCGTCTTAAGCATTCTCACTCGACCATTGCCATGACGTTTTAAAAGTCTATCGGGAATCCCGTTATTGGCTGCGGCTGTAGCTCCACCAAATCTAAGGCTGTGGCGACTAATCTTCGACACGTCTGTAATCCCAGTGAACGCCTCCTTGAGAGCGCACCTTGTTAGAGCAAGATGGTCCAGCTAAAACACGGAATAAAGGCAGATCATCGTCCAGTTTTAAGTCAGCGAATGCTATGTATTTCTCCAGGGCAGCTACCGGACATGTCACCAATTCAGAACGAGCAATTGTCACCCAGGCTCCCTCGCGTAGTTGATCAGTCTTAGAAGACTCTATAAAGATAAAATCATACTAGGGGAACAATTTAACATCACAACATCTAATACTACAAATTTCACTGAACCGCAGAAAACCCGCAGAACCAATTAAACACAAGACTAGAGATCTGCAGTCACTCAGAGCAGGATTTTTCCCAAACTTTGAGACCAACGCCAACAGCATCTCTGCAGTTACTGGTTCTTTTTTGTTTCTAGACTTTCCCAGTATTCTTTTGGAAGCATCAAGCATCGCCTTTACTATAGCATGATCCGAGATCTTTGGTAGCCCCCCAAGGCAGTGCGCCTAGTCAATAGAATAAGTTGGGCGAAGGGCTTTGTGCTGATTCCAATAAGCACTGAAGATAAACTGCAACATAGAATGGGTTAGCAGGAAAATGACTTAAATGATTGCTAGTCTCCCAGTGCTTCCAACGATTGAAACCCCCTGAATAGGTCTTGACAGTTCCATCAAATTTTGAACGTAAAACAGTCTGTTGTACTTTATCTACTGCGTGAAGAATGACAGGGTATGGCGGACTTGAAGTCGGACCATAGCATCTGAAAACTGTGAAAATAATAATAGAAAAAGCAAACAAACAATAAACCCAGAATAGATAGAATAACCAAGATTGCCTTACTAAATTAATTTATTAAAAAAAACATACACAGTATAAATAAAAAAGCCCATCCGGGACAAACTGCGCATCCGGCGCATAATCCGGCTAAAGCCCATCCGGGGCAAACCGCGCATCCGGCGCATATCCTTAGCCCGCATCTGGGACAAACTGCGCATCCGGCGCATATCATTAGGCCCGCATCTGGGGCAAACTGCGCATCCGGCGCATATCATTAGGCCCGCATCTGGGGCAAACTGCGCATCCGGCGCATATCATTAGGCCTGCATCTGGGTCAAACTGCGCATCCGGCGCATATCATTAGGCCTGCATCTGGGGCAAACTGCGCATCCGGCGCATTTCCTTAGCCCGCATCTTTGACAAACTGCGCATCCGGCGCATAACCTTTACTAGCCCATCCGAGGCATAGATATCAGAATTCTCTACAAAACGGAATGATTATAAAAATAACGAACTAACGAATGATAAAGCGAAGATCAACAACCTGAAAATACAAAACAAAACAAAATCAATGAAACGTTACTAACAATAAAAACAAAAAAATACCTTATCCGCTAAATACGCCAATCTAAAAAAGAACATATAAAAAAAGTAACAGTGGTTCGAGAGCGAACACCAAGAGAATGAAAAAACACAAAAACCTACTTAAATACCTAATCTAAATCCCTTGATAATACATACCGTCGAGAGAATACTTTTTTTTATTTATTTTTAAAACATGAAAAAATTCATCTCTCTCATACTTATACGATCTGTAGTGCTAACGTAGTTACGTAATTTTGCAAACATAAAACAATAGTTGTTATTATCAAAACAAAAGATCACGGAATGTGATAACACATGCTCAGAACCGTAACGAAAACGCTTTCCAACTGCACGATGATACGTTGGAAAGCATTTATTGCTGCCGTCTACAGCAGTGGTACTACGCAAACGGCGCTGGGGTGTGATGGAGGCGGGTGGATTACCCGTGTGTTGGGTCCTCGTGTCAGCTGGATGGAGCAGACGTTCACACTTAGGCCATTGAACCCGCTCGGTACTCGCCGATCTCCGCACCCTAGTGCCATCCTGTAGGTCAATAAAACATTAACAAATGTCAAGATTGGCACCACGTTTAAAAATGTTTAAAAAATATATAAAAATAAAATAGATTATCGGCTATGACGTAGCTATTAGACCTCATGCTAGTCACAAATTTAGGTCTTATTATGTTTAAACACCCCATCGCTTCTACATATTTTCCTCTTTCCCCTCTTCTCTCCTCACCCGAATGTTAAAATAAAAAAAAGCGAAGGTCCAGACGATCAAGTTGTTGTCGTGATAAAATCGTTAAGCAACTGGGCGTTTGACAGTTCGCCGACAAGCTGTTAATATTAAAGTTTTATGAACAGAGACCCCAACCCATTCGATAAGTGAAAGATTCGACCTAAGAACAGCGAGTAAGGACGGACTGATCTTTCCATTACGGATCGTACGCAAGCAAGACTAAAACATTAAATCAGATTATATAAAAACTGAGTTCTATTAAAATTCGACTTTTGAAAGAATGAGGAAGGCTGCCACTGGAGGAACTAAACATGACATCAACTTGATTCCCATCTAGATGGCAGTGGGCAACCGTGGACAGCTGTTACAGACATACTTACTAGCATCATAGAGGAGCCCCATTAGAGCCCCATAGGTATAGAAAAATGGTATATAAGGTCATCGCGCGGGAGCCCTGTGGTTCTGCCGCGTCGACACGGTC
Organism: Nematostella vectensis; assembly: GCF_932526225.1. NCBI lineage: Eukaryota > Metazoa > Cnidaria > Anthozoa > Actiniaria > Edwardsiidae > Nematostella > Nematostella vectensis. Next base: position 16,946,421 of record NC_064040.1, on the reverse strand, counting down.
GCTTTCACTCGAGAAAAGCGCAAACTTCCAAACACCTAAGGAGTGGAAAAAATATTTGATAAACCCTATTACAGTCATTCACAGCTCATTGCTTAAATCAAGGAATCTGCAATTTTCTCTGAGTCCGCTGTCGGAAGATCGACTACACTACCGATTCACAACATAACGATGAAAGAAAGTCTACTAAAGAAAGTTTTTACAAAAAGCCTCAAATATGAGAAACGATCCATGTCTTAAAGACGAAGAAATCGAAGACAATAAAGCAGCAAAAGTATGATTATTAATGTGGGTCTCTCGCCGACTTGAAACGTATGAAACGGTACGTTTTCAAATCGTAAACTTATCAAACAATTTTATTGCTTCTGATCGTAGTTTGTAGACTATTATACGTTCTGATTGAGTACTTTACTCATTCGTTGATGTTCAGTTTAGTCTAAATTTAAACTGTAGTTTTCCTTTACTGTAACTATATATCTTGTAGAGTGAAGTGCGAATTGTTCGAACAAAACCGCTTCTGTTATTTCTGTCCAAGTGACAATTTCTTGTGTCAATCTTATTCTATAACTTACTCACTATAGAATCTAAGCCAGACTAAAAGGCAAAAAGAGTAAACGAATGTATGTTATCTAATATTTTTCTCAGTTTTGATTTTTGTTTGGTAAGAACAATTTATTTAGGTTAGTTTTGTAAATTCTTTTTTTCTGAGGGGAATACAGTATATGTTCGACGTTATTAGTTTCTTTACCTCAACAACTAGTTTGAACTAAAGCTAGAAGTTCCTTACAAATTAAAAATAGACATAAATGATAAATAACTAATAATGAATAGTCAAACAAATGAATTTATAGAAAAAAATTAAATCAAAGCTGCTTAAGGTGTGGTGTTGCCTGCCTTGAAGGCTGACAGAGGCTAGAGGTTCCATAATCTGACTGCTCTGGGAAAGAATGAATAAGAAAGGCTCTTGATACCAGAGTGAACTTGGCGGTACATAAAATTCACTGAACTTGGCAGTACATAAAAAGAAATAAAAAAAGTTATCTTGTTTTTCAGCAAAATCAAACCTATCAAAGCAAGATGCTGCACCTCTACTAAAATGCTGCTGTGTCTTTGGCAAATAGCTCTCAATAAAAGCATTGGATAGAGTGGTTTTCAAAAACCCACGAAATACTATTTAGTTTATTTAGTACTAATACACGATCTTTGTTCTCTTTTGTTCTGGCTTGACTATTACACTTTAACAATTACATTTTGTTGCACAGGGTTTTGAAAACAGTTTTAGTTATTATTTAGTTATTGCAGCCACATTTCTAACAGATTACTGGGGTGTTTGTTGTTTTAAGTGGCCATAAAATTAAATGATTGTCTTAAAATAAGTCTATGATAGATATTAAAGGGGAAAATAACAAATTCAGAGGTAGTCTATATTACTTTCATTGCTTTTCTTGTGAACCACAATAAAGTGGCCAACCCCTATCAAAAAGCTACTCAGCACAGTACCAGAGCTGATTGCAGAGGCATCGCTATACTTCCCTTGTATCTGAACTGTATTATCCCTGTTATTGTTCTTCGCCATTGAATTAGATTAGTCCGTGACACCATTGTGTGAAGGCTATACCTTATATTTTTATTATTGTAAAAACTGTGAAAGACATTTGCAATACAAATGTGCTGGCCTCGCCTTTAGGCAATGCCTAAATCTACATACTCTTTTTTTATATAGCTGGTGCATAGTCGACTCAAACACACACTCTTAGTCGATGTTATGTGTAGAAGTTTGAATCAAATGTTCCCCAGTTGGTTAATATTTCAAAAACTTATTGACCGAGAGAATTCGGGAAATTTTCTTTTTCCCTTGTGAGCAATCATTTAAATGACATTTTGAAAAGTGCGTTATATTTCCAGAGTCATTTGGCATTTGATTGATATTACTCTAATAGTGTAATACACAATAGGTACACACTATAAACATTGTCTATTGATGTAATGGTGTTATTTCTAATAAATATTAGTATATATTATACATGAATCACCACCAAATAAGAACTAGTCATTTGTTGCACTGATGTTGCTGACGTTGACATTGGATAATTCTGAGAACTACATGGTGCACATGAGAAACATTGCCTATTTATGTAATGGTGTTATTTCTAATATATATTATTATATATTATTCCAGAATCACTTACCACCAAAGGGGAACTAGTCATTTGATGCAATGTGCTTGAGGTTACTGACGTTGATGTTGAATGATTCTAGGAACAACACATAAGAAACATGGTGCACATAAATAACATTGTTGCAATTGACATAATCAGGTGCGTCCACGGGAGGGTGTGCAGTGTGCGCGTGCACCTCCTTGGCGGCCAAAAAGTGGGTCATTCCTTATTAAGGAATCTTCAAATACCATGCTTTTTCCATATGATACCTATACTGTGCACCCCCTCGGCCAATCCTGGGTACGCCCCTGATGATTATGTATTTATTTGACAACTATAAATTATCTTTGATTTATCATAAAACTGATTGACGTAATAGTATTATTTATAATAAAAAAATTAATACACATCATTCCAGAGTGACACTTACCATCAAGGGGAAACCGGTCATTTGGCCTGTGCTGGAACCCTATGGAAAGGGGCATGTTCAAACATAAGAAAGCAAAACTGACTGAGCAATCAAACTGCATTACTTTATAGAGAAACAAGAATACTCGTTCCTTATAACACAAAGCATTTATGGGTCACCTTATAGCTAAAGCTCCTCCTAACATGGTCTTGCGGCTTGCTCGTATTGCTTGTCTTGCGGCTTGCTCGTCTTGGTCTTGCGGTTTGCTCGTATTGCTTGTCTTGCGGCTTGCTAGTATTGCTTGTCTTGCGGCTTGCTCGTATTGCTCGTCTTGCTCGTCTTGCTCGTCTTGCTCGTCTTGCTCGTCTTGGTCTTGCGGCTTGCTCGTCTTGCTCGTTTTGCTCGTCTTGGTCTTGCGGCTTGCTTGTCTTGCTCGTCTTGGTCTTGTGGTTTGCTCGTCTTGCGGCTTGCTTGTCTTGGTCTTGCGGCTTGCTTGTCTTGGTCTTGCGGCTTGCTTGTCTTGGTCTTGCAGCTGGCTTGTCTTGGTCTTGCAGCTTGCTTGTCTTGGTCTTGCGACTTGCTTGTCTTGGACTTGCTTGTCTTGCTTGTCTTGCTTGTCTTGCTTGTCTTGCTTGTCTTGCTCGTCTTGCTCGTCTTGCTCGTCTTGCTTGTCTTGCTTGTCTTGCTTGTCTTGCTTGTCTTGCTTGTCTTGCTTGTCTTGCTTGTCTTGCTTATCTTGCGACTTGCTTGTCGTGCTTTTCTTGATCTTGCGGCTTGCTTGTCTTGGTCTTGCAGCTTTCTTGTCTTGCTTGTCTTGCGGCTTGCTCGTCTTAGTCTTGCAGCTTGCTCGTCTTGGTCTTGCAGCTTGCAAGACAAAGACGAGCAAGACAAGCAAGCCGCAAGACCAAGACGCAAGACCAAGACAAGCAAGCCGCAAAACAACAAGCCGCAAGACCAAGACAAGCAAGCCGCAAGACCAAGACGCAAGACCAAGACAAGCAAGCCGCAAGACCAAGACGAGCAAGACAAGCAAGCCGCAAGACCAAGACGAGCAAGACGCAAGACCAAGACAAGCAAGCCGCAAGACAAGCAAGCCGCAAGACCAAGACAAGCAAGCCGCAAGACCAAGACGCAAGACCAAGACAAGCAAGCCGCAAGACCAAGACGAGCAAGACAAGCAAGCCGCAAGACCAAGACAAGCAAGCCGCAAGACCAAGACAAGCAAGCAACAAGACCAAGACGAGCAGCAACAAGACCAAGACGAGCAAGCCGCAAAACCAAGACGAGCAAGCCGCAAGACCAAGACGAGCAAGCCGCAAGACCAAGACGAGCAAGCCGCAAAACCAAGACGAGCAAGCCGCAAGACAAGCAAGACAAGCAAGACAAGCAAGACAAGCAAGACAAGCAAGACAAGCAAGACGAGCAAGACGAGCAAGACGAGCAAGACAAGCAAGACAAGCAAGACAAGCAAGACAAGCAAGACCAAGACAAGCCGCAAGACCCAGACGAGAAAGCTGCAAGACCCAGACGAGCAAGCTGCAAGACCAAGACGAGCAAGCTGCAAGACCCAGACGAGCAAGCTGCAAGACCAAGACGAGCAAGCTGCAAGACCAAGGCGAGCAAGCTGCAAGACTAAGACGAGCAAGCCGCAAGACTAAGACGAGCAAGCCGCAAGACAAGCAAGACAAGAAAGCTGCAAGACCAAGACAAGCAAGCCGCAAGATCAAGAAAAGCAAGACAAGCCGCAAGCTTGGTCTTGCTTGTCTTGCTCGTCTTGCTCGTCTTGCTCGTCTTGCTTGTCTTGCTTGTCTTGCTTGTCTCGGTCTTGCTGCATGCTTGTCTTGGTCTTGCTTGTCTTGCGGCTTCCTCGTCTTGCTTGTCTTGCGGCTTGCTTGTCTTGGTTTTGCGACTTCCTTGTCTTGCTTGTCTTGGTCTTGCGGCTTGCTTTCTTGCGGCTTGCTTGTCTTGGTCTTAGTTGTCTTGCGGCTTGCTTGTCTTGGTCTTGCCCCTTGTCTTGGTCTTGCCCATTGCTAGTCTTGGTCTTGCCCATTGCTCGTCTTGGTCTTGCCCATTGCTCGTCTTGGTCTTGCCCCTTGTCTTGGTCTTGCCCATTGCTTGTCTTGGTCTTGCCCATTGCTCGTCTTGGTCTTGCCCCTTGTCTTGGTCTTGCTGCTTGCTCGTCTTGGTCTTGCCCCTTGTCTTGGTCTTGCCGATTGCTCGTCTTGGTCTTGCCGATTGCTCGTCTTGGTCTTGCCCCTTGTCTTGGTCTTGCCCATTGCTTGTCTTGGTCTTGCCGCTTGTCTTTTCCGTTCCGCTTCTTACTTCTCTTCTCGCTTTAGCTCTTTTTTTTCTTCTCTTCTTTTCTGCTGATCCTCTTCTTGTAAAGTAAGATGGTTCTTATCGTCAAAGTATAAATGCTCTTATATTAAAGTGAAGGGGATCTTATAGCCAAAGTAAAAGAAATCTTATAGTACAAAAGTTAAAAGGCTGTTATTGTTAAATTAAAAGAGGTGTTATAGCCAAAGCAAATGGGCCCTTAAAATAAAAAAGAAAATAGGCTCTTATAGTAAAAAGGTTTCTTATAGTATAAAAAAGTATAAAAAAGGCTTTTATAGTCAAAAAGTAAAAAAAATTGTTTAGTCAAAAAATAAAAAAAGTCCTTATACCCAAAAAAAAGGGGCTCGTATAGTACAAAAGTAAAAGGGTTCTTATAGCCAATGTTAAGGTTAAAAGGTTTCTTATAATAAAAAGGAAAATAGGCTCTTTTTCAAAGTAAAAGGGATCTTAGGTTACAAAAGTAAAAAGGCTCTTTTAGCCAAATTAAAATGGGTCTTATGGTAAAAGTAAAAATATTCTTGTAGCACAAATAAAAGGGCTCTTAAAGTAAAAAAGCCAAGAAGCTTTTATAGAAAAAGTAAAAGGGCACTTAAACCAAAGTAAAAACGCTCTTATAGTTAAATAGACCTTATAGCCAAAGTAAAAGGGCTCTTAAAATAAAGATAGGCTTTTATAGTGAAAAAGGCTCTTATAGTCAATGTAAAAAGGCTATTATAGGCCATTTTTAAGTAAAATGGATCTCATAGTACAAAATTAAAAAGGCTTTTATAGCTAAAGTTTAAGTAAAGGGCAGCTTTTACTCAACATCCTTTCTCCACGTCTCCAAGAGATCCTTCAACGTGCGAATCTAGAAAAAATCTAGAAAATCTAAAAAAAAAAAATGATTGTAAGCTCTTTGCTAATAACGCTAGTACCTGGTCAAAATGGCCTGAAGCAGTTAAGCAGACTAAGTATTGCCTTTCTAGCTTTGCTAAGCGATGTTGGTGATGTCTCCAATATTCTTAAAAACTAGTTCAAGCTTCAACTTCAACTTTGTTGTACATAAATACATTATGTTTCTTTTATGTGCTCACCCGCTAATATAACAGGCTAACCTAGGCGGGTTCAGCTTAAATAATAGTTACAATAATAGTTACAATAATTTCAGAAATGACAAACACAGGACGAGCAAGACGAACAGGTACACAATGGGAGGAGTTTTCCTGTAGAGAGCAATGTTTGTTGGAGGAATATATTAAAGTTGTTCATTAGTCATAAAAAACGGTATCCTACGTTGAAATTGGTCTATCGAGCTTGAATAGCTTTGCTTATATTGATAAAAAACTCTCCAACACATAATAAAGTTGTGATAGCATTGAGAAACCCATGTTTATGTACACAAAGCTTGTTTGATTGCATAATAAGGCGATTCGTCAGGTTGACATTTCGTTGTTTGGCCTCGTGAGGGCTAGGAAGGAGAAACACCAATGCTAAATATCTTATTGCCCAAACAAAACGGCTAGGATATGGATAATGAGGCAGAAAGATGCCTTATGCACTGACCAGCATAATGTCACTGAGAAGAATGGAAGGAAAAAGGAAGAAACAAGAAAGGAACAAAGCATACATTACACATTTGGTAATAAAAAGAAAAAGATTAACACAGAAATAAAACACTTGATACCGGTGATTGTTTGAGGTGTAAGTGATGGATTTATCAGATAGATTTAACAAAATAATATATTAATTTAAAGAAGGTTGCTTGATCCTATCAATTCCTACACCTAGAAGCGGCATACAATGCAGTTATATCTTCAGAGTTTTCATACCTGTACCACATGCGGCAGACAAGTGGTTTCTGACTCAACATTCGCTTTACTCGTGGAAGTGGGCGAACAATATCGCCATCCGAGTCCCTGCAAGAGAAAAATAAGATAACGAAGCTCATAAAAAATCAAATTTTACCAAACTCATGCCCCGGTATAACACGAACTTTTCATGCTCGATCGAGACTACTTTTCTATTATCCATGCTACAACTGCAAACCCAACCTCGTCCGTAGAGTCCCCATTTCCAAGGTAGACTGACACTCGAGTATTTACCAAATCTAATATTAGTCCAGTCAATCTGTGGTTTACAGGTGGAACTTATTGCAATAGAATTTATCTCAGCGGATTTTGAACAAGTGATACAACCTAGTTAACATACTAAAAGTTCCCAAAAATCCCTTTGGTGGAACATCCTGAAATTTGTGATTTTTCCATTTCGGAGCAAAACCACAGGGTACCCGCGTTGCTAAAACGGAAAAATAATAAAATACACGTCTCAATCAATACATTTGAAAGACCATTGGTCAAAAATGATTAAATAATCAGTTTGAATATCAAAACAAAGCAAATTGCCCCTGTTTTATATCTTTCTTCCAATATTTCTGTATTCCAAAAACCACAGGGTACCCGTGTCAAAACACTAAACAAATTTGAAAAATCAAGTCTGAATCAGAAAATTTCAAAGGTCATTGGACAAAAATTACTAAAGACACAAATTCTAGTATCGAAATAAAGCAACTTGTCCATGTTTCATTTCTATTTTAAATATTTTCTCCACAAATGTATTTCTACATTCTGGCGTCAGTGACAAACTTACAGTACATGTGACAGCAACTCACTAGCTAGGGTTGTTATAGAAGGCATGGCCTCTCGTCACCTCCCAGTGACTTCCGGGGTCCCTCAAGGAAGCCTATAGGCCCCCTTCTATTTAGGGCCTACATCAACGATCTAGCAGAAGACAAAGGCACACCGCTATATACTCAGACGACACCAAGCTATACCGAAGAATCTCTTCGATAAAGGACTGTGAAGCTCTTCAGGATGACCTGACAAGTCTAACAAGTGGAGCGACGAAACAAATAAAAACTTTAACGCTACCAAGTGTTAGTTATGTCTTGACAGTCTATCACGAAAGAAATCGCCCAAACTGGTGGACTATCCGCTTGGCGCCACAAGTCTTTAGCGCATCAACAATGAAAAAGATATCGGGGGCACAATATCGGGCAATCTCACATAGGACACCCACATTCTATTTGTGGTGTCCAAGGCCAACAGAATGCTTGGTCTGCTCAAGAGGACATGTGTCCTAATTACAGATACAGGGTCAGGCGTACTCTGTACATGTCCCTTGTCAAGTCGTAGCTTTGTTTCGCCACTGAAGTCTGGTCCCCCGGCAGCGTAAGACTTACAATGTCCTCCTAGAAAAAGTTAAAAGGCAAGCCACCCGTTGAATTCTAAGATCCAAGATCGGGGACATGAGCTATAAAGAGCGACTTCTAAAACTCGATCTACAAACCTTGGGCTACGACTGAGAGGTGAAAGACCTAATATTTTTTTAGTGTAACTAACTAGTGTACTTTCAAAATGACCGACCTTAATGTTCAACCTTTTGTCACTTTTGTAAATCATTATCGTACTCGTAACCTGAACCCAACCTTAACTTTATCTCCGGCTCTTTGCAGGGCAACTACGTTTCAAGCATCTTATTTCAATCGTATTGTAAAACCATAGAATCTAGTATGTAACTTAACTCAGTTCAATAAGTTCTCTGGCCTACTCGTGCTTATAAATATTTCCTGAAGAACCATTGTGGCTGCCGCCCCATTTAGTTTTTATATTCATTTTTTCCCAATTTGTTTATTTTGGGATACGTCCCTCGTGCCCGTTTACGTATGACCCCATTGGGCATCTATGTTGTCTAATAAAGCTATTGAAGACTATTCTAGTAATCACTAACACTTTTGTGTTTTTTTTAGATTTTACATCCAGCTTAAAGAAAGCAAATGCAATCCAATTTTATGCATTTGCACCGCATCATTTCTAGCAGCGATCCGTGTGTTGGAGGCAAGTCTGTCCGCACTGGAGCATCCCCAAGGATCGCTGATAAATATAATGCGATACAAATGCTAATCGGATTGCAGCACCAGAAGATGAACCTGCAAGAAGTATGGTATAGACTGTAGTGCGACGTTTGTAGAGTGTAAAGGTCAGACTTGTCACAATTCTGGACTAATCGAGCTAGAGCTAGACGTTCAGTTTCATTAGAAGTGTAACTAGCTTTCTCTAGGCTGGTGTTAAACCTCAAGAAATTACAAAAGTGTTCCTGATTACTGCTGTATTACATGTATTGAATAGGCTACCTACTGAGCTGATGTCACATAAGTTTGTTTTTTAGACAAATTTCAGTCACTGACGCGAATGCGAAGAATGCAGAAATACATTTGTGGAAAAAATATTTGAAAAAGAAATAAAACATGAACAAGTTTCTTTATTTCGATACTAAAATTGTGTCTTTAATTATTTTTGGCCAATGACCTTTGAAATTTTCTGATTCACACTGTCGTTTTTGGAATATAGAAATATTGGAAAAATTATATTAAACAGGGGCAATTTGCTTTGTTTCGATATCCAAACATTTTCTTTAATCAACTTTGACCAATGGCCTTTTAAATGTACTGATTTAGACTTTTTTTTTAGACTTTTTTCCGTTTTAACGACGCGGGTACAAATTCTCTTGCGTACTAGAATTCAAACCGAGTGCTTGGGTTACCTGTGGTTAGGAGCCGAAATACGCAGAACCCTATTTTTAGCGAAAATGTTAGTACAATAACCGCGCGCCTAGATTAAAGTAATAGTCTTATTTCCATCAGCACATGCTCATCTTCAAAAGGATATCTTACTTTATCCATATCGTATTCCACCGAAGAGCTTTATTATTTTAAAGTTGCCGTATGTACATTTTGGCCATTTCCGGCCTTATGACAAAAATAACATTTGATTAAAAAACAATACACAAAAAATGAAAACCCCTTTTAAAGCAAGGCTACAGTTTACATGTCTGCCAAATAACACGGAAATCGGGCATGACATTGTTTATGAACACCTAAATTTTAATAATGTCCCGACTTCGATTGTGCCACCTAAAAGTGTAAGGTTCCCGGATGATCGCGCGCGCCTAACAACCGAATCGCTAAGTAACGGGATATGTCCCAACACCCTTAATAACATGGTGTGCTTATTAGGCAGGTGCCCTTAGAGCAGCGGGGTAACACTGTAGTGCTTTCAAAGAACCTGTGGCTGCAAGCTTTAGTTTCGAGTAAATGCTATGCTTTAGAATCGATAGCAACGAACAAATGGAAGAAGGACCATTGTTAACGTAGTTTGCCTCTTGATGCAGGATCCACACATCCTGGTTCGTCTATTCTATGTAATAATTTATGGTATCGAGTCTCCTGATAAATCGTAGGTACCTGGAGTCTGGAGTGGTGCGGTGGCTCGTGTCCTGTGTAGGTCGGCAAGTGTCAGCAGATCGACCAGCACGCGTACCCCACCAAAATCAAGCATTTCCTTCACATTCCGCTGTGCAAGATACAAAACATCAAAAGCCATTACTAACAACGTAACTAGATGTTAAAACTACATCATGGGATATCGATTACATACAGAAAACATCGGTAATGAAACAAGCAAAAAATGCATACAATTTGACTAAAACGTGAAGAAATCGAGAGAAGGGAGTTACAAGAAAAATGAAACCAATATTACCTTAACGGCAGCGTACTCCTCGGAGCGCTGGCCAAAACTGACGAGATTTACATAAAACCCAATACTAGGTATAACCAATAGAAAGGACTAATGAACTAAGTACGATGGAACGCAAAGAACAAAAGCCAGTAAAACAATCCGCAAAGCAAACAATTGACAAAAAAAAAAAACTTAAAAACGGAATTCCGCCGTAACATGGCGACTTTTACAAAAGATATTTATGTATAAAGAGATCCCGTGAATTTCGTATTCGGATTATAACAAATTGGCGATTGACAGAAATCATTATGACTTTCGATGTAAAGTCAACTCTTTCTCTAGCCGAAATGTGTGACAAAAATGCAAATAAATCAGCGCAAAATATCTCGTATTATTAAAGATACGTTCATGATTACAGAAAAGACCAAAAAGACAGGTGTTGCTCATGTATCACCCGGATTTGTAACAACAACCGGATTTGTAACAACAACCGGATTTGTAACAACAACCGGATTTGTAACAACGATCAACAGGATATGTAACAACAACCGGATTTGTAACAACAATCAACGTGATATGTAACAACAACAGGATTTGTAACAACGATCAACAGGATATGTAACAACAACCGGATTTGTAACAACAATCAACGTGATATAACAACAACAGGATTTGTAACAACAATCAACGTGATATGTAACAACAACCGGATTTGTAACAACAATCAACGTGATATGTAACAACAACAGGATTTGTAACAACAATCAACGTGATATGTAACAACAACCGGATTTGTAACAACAATCAACGTGATATGTAACAACAACCGGATTTGTAACAACAATCAACGTGATATGTAACAACAACCGGATTTGTAACAACAATCAACGTGATATGTAACAACAACCGGATTTGTAACAACAATCAACCAGATATGTAACAACAACCGGATTTGTAACAACAATCAACCAGATATGTAACAACAACCGGATTTGTAACAACAATCAACGTGATATGTAACAACAACCGGATTTGTAACAACAATCAACGTGATATGTAACAACAACCGGATTTGTAACAACAATCAACGTGATATGTAACAACAACCGGATTTGTAACAACAATCAACGTGATATGTAACAACAACCGGATTTGTAACAACAATCAACGTGATATGTAACAACAACCGGATTTGTAACAACAATCAACCAGATATGTAACAACAACCGGATTTGTAACAACAATCAACCAGATATGTAACAACAACCGGATTTGTAACAACAATCAACGTGATATGTAACGACAACCGGATTTGTAACAACAATCAACGTGATATGTAACAACCGGATTTGTAACAACAATCAACGTGATATGTAACAACCGGATTTGTAACAACAATCAACGTGATATGTAACAACCGGATTTGTAACAAAAATCAACCGGATATGTAACAAACTAGTCAACCGGATTCGTAACAAAAATCACCCGGATTTGTAACAACGTTTAACAACCGGATTTGTAACAACGTTTAACAACCGGATTTGTAACAACCTAAGGAATTCGTCAAATCGTTATTTCTTAGGTATGTCGGGGGGGGGACCTCTAACGATGACGTCATCAAAATACCGTTCGGTGTATATCAGATACATTGTTAGAAGGTCAAACTTGGTTGTCCTGTCCATGGAAGTAAGGGGGTGCACTAGCGAAGTCACGTGACAACGTTTAACAACCGGATTTGTAAGTAAGGGGGTGCACTGGCGAAGTCACGTGACGTCATTGATGACGTCATCAAATCAAAAATACCAATATCATACCACTAAAACAGTCATAGGGTACCAACTTGGTTGACGTGTCCATGTTGGCACATTCCCAGAAATAAGGGACATCAGCCAGCGGTTTCTCTGGGCTCACATTTTGCTAGGCCCGCGAGGAATAACAGCGGTATCACAAATAAAAACGAGATTCCGGCCAGCACAGGGGCTTCCCTTTTGTTGTTACACTAGAAGGTTTTAATCAGGTTGACTAAAATTCCAAATAAAAGTAGTATTAGCGGTATTTAAACGTGCAAGGGGCATCTCTGATTTGATACGTCCAATGATAATGGAAGTGCGGCAGTCTTGCTGAGGTTGTAAAACATATATGCGCAAATTAAAAAAAATGTATTTTAGAAAGGCTTTATGGTTCCCCTAATTGGAGAACGGACGAACGGAGAGAAGTTGTTCTTGCGGAGCGCACCGTTTTCCTTGCTTCAGTCTGTATCTTAAAGACAACAATAATGGTTCCTGAACTAGGCATAACTACATCAAATGTTATTTCTTCGGGAACAAGATTGGAAGGCGCTACTGCCTATTTTATTGGCCAATTTGATGCAAGGATAGTCGATTTACCAATTTCGAGTCCTGCACCTGTGATGCGGCGAACAGTTCTACCTTTTAAACGACTACTTTTATGCCCGATTTCAATGAAATTACAGAAAATTTATGGAGGATTGTATGCTCTCAAGCGAACAAAAGTGCAATGTCCAAGGAACAATTATAGGGCTTTCTCTGTCATCGTTTGAACGGAAAGTGTATCACTCGAATGGCAAGGGTTTTTTTTCGAGTCCTGCATCGTGAGCCCAAAATCTCTGAAACGAGAAAATTTGATAAATTGTGATGTCTCCCCACATTTCCTTATAATAAATGGCAGCCATTTTGACATTGTATGTGCACTATTACGCATGCGTGGCGGCCATGTTGTCTCTTATTTCTGGGAATGAAGATGGGTGCGCTGGCGTCACGTGACGTCATCGATGACATTATAAAAAATACCTATATCATCTCACTGAAACAGGAAGGGCCTGCGAACCGTCCCCCGAAATTTGGATTGTGCTCGCAGTTTTCAGCCACGCTTGTGTTGATTTTCAAAAAGCTCGCTGTTCGATATTTATTTATTCAATTATTCATAAAAAGCCGGCTGTCGCATAAACTAAACGGGGTACTGGAATGCTCGCAAATGGGAAGGGGTTAAAAATAACACACACAGTCTCTATGATTTTGATTCACAAACATGATTCTTTATTTAATACATCTATGCTTTTGTATAAATATCAGTCTTATAATTTCTATCGAATGGCGTTTTGTGCCACCCACACCTATTGGTTGATAAGACGTTATATTGTGAACGTAAACGTTTCTATAATAAGTGACCAATGTTTTTAATTTTAAACCGTATCGTACCGTAAGCGTATAGGGGGAGGAATAGACAGAGGGGATAAAAAAACTTTTTCCTCCTTCACCACGCTCAGTTCACCGTTTCCTCGCATCCTTACTGCCATGATGTGGTGCTTTTTTATCATTTTTGCACAACTCCCGATGTGAAGCCTCCTGTCACCGAGCCGCCAGACTCTCAAGGCTTTACCTCGTTCCAAGCACCTAGCTTTCCACTGCTTTTTCTCACTTCTACCTTCTCTCTCTTCGTTTCACACAGTTCACGTTTTCTCAGCATTATTTCCCTGCCCCGCACAATAACGTACTATTTAGTTTTTAGTATTTGTTCAACAACCTCTATTTTTGTTTCATTATTTTGTCATATCATACTTTTTTACCTCACCAGCTGCATCCCTCCGCGTTAACTTTATTCCCCTCAGCGACTTTCCACCACGCCACATCACACAACCATCACTCCGCCAGTCAGCGTCCGTCCGGATCCTCGTTTTATTTACACCATCCTCGTTTTATTTGCAGCATTATGGTCAAACAAGTTTGGTCTCCTAGGATGGTTTCAGTGGGATGATAAAATTATTTTTATTTTTGATGACGTCATCGATGACGTCACGCCACGTTACTTCGCCAGTGCAACCCCCTTGCTAGCGTGGACACGTCAACCAAGTTTTACCTTCTAACAATTTATCTGCTAATAGATATGCACGAAACGGTATTTTGATGACGTCATGGTTAGAGTCCCCCCTGGCATACTTTAGACCCAACGATGTTGTTATAAATAGAGTTTGTATTCAAACGATTTGACGAAATCCTTTAGTTGTTACAAATCAGGTTGATTGTTGTTACAAATCCGGTTGTTAAACGTCGTTACAAATCCGGTCGATTAGTTTGTTACATATCCGGTTGATTTTTGTTTCAAATCCGGTTGTTGTTACATATCTGGTTGATTGTTGCTAAAAATCCGGTTGTTGTTACATATTCCGTTGATTGTTACATATCCGGCTGATACATAAGGTTGTATAGGCTGTGTAAGGTTGTGTAAGGCTGTATTAGGTTGTGTAGGCTGTATAAGGTTGCATAGGCTGTATTAAGTTGTGTAGGCTGTATAAGGTTGTGTAGGCTGTATAAGGTTGTGTAGGCTGTGTAAGGTTGTATAGGCTGTATAAGGTTGTGTAAGCTGTATATGGTTGTGTAGGCTGTATAAGGTTGTGTAAGCTGTATAAGGTTGCATAGGCTGTATAAGGTTGTGTAGGCTGTATAAGGTTGTGTAAGCTGTATAAGGTTGTGTAAGCTGTATAAGGTTGCATAGGCTGTATAAAGTTGTGTAGGCTGTATAAGGTTGTGTAGGCTGTATAAGGTTGTGTAAGCTGTATAAGGTTGCATAGGCTGTATAAGGTTGTGTAGGCTGTATAAGGTTGTTTAGGCTGTATAAGGTTGCATAGGCTGTATAAGGTTGTGTAGGCTGTATAAGGTTGTTTAGGCTGTATAACGTTGTGTAGGCTGTATAAGGTTGTTTAGGCTGTATAAAATTGTGTGAGCATTATAAGGTTGTGTAGGCTGTATAAGGTTGTATAGGCTGTATAAGGTTGTGTAGGCTGTATAAGGTTGTGTAGGCTGTGTAAGGTTGTGTAGGCTGTATAAGGTTGTGTATGCTCTATAAGGTTGTGTAAGCTGTATAAGGTTGTAAAGGCTGTATGCTGTGTAAGCTGTTTAAGGTTGTGTAAGCTGTATAAGGTTGTGTAAGCCGTATAAGGTTGTGTAAGCTGTATAAGGTTGTCTAGGTGTATAGGTTTAAAGGCTGTATAAGGTTGTGTAAGCTGTATAAGGTTGTATAAGCTGAGTGTATAAGCTGTGCAAGGGTGTTTAATGCATATAACGCCGTATAATGTCGGTACAATTATATTAATGTCGGTACAATATAATATACCATATGTCGGTACACTATAATAGACCATATGACCATAAGTCGGTACAATATCATAGACCATATATATATAGATAGTGTTGGTTTGAGAAAAATACAAAGTACATAGGTTTCCCTACAGGTCTTTTTCGTGGTTGCCCAGGGGATTTGATATATAGATATATATATGGTACAATATAATAGACAATATATGAAGTACATTCTCAGGGGTATCCACTGACCATAAATTCTGCTGGCTCAAGCCACAGTTTACCCACACTTTCCATAAATCAAGATGGCTGCCGCGGTGTCTGCGGACAAAAACGTAGTGGGTCTACTAAATGGCCTCGCTAGGAGACAGTTCTTCGGTGAGACGGAAATAACCGATAAATTCTTACACAGTGAGCTTTATAGCGACCTCTCTGATGAGGATTTCGACGCAATGCTCAAGAAATACGATGCTTTAGTAAATAATATTGTCAGTACAGATATGGATTTCAATCAACTTGAGGCCTTCCTAACCTCGCAAACGAAGAAAAGAGAAGGCGCTTTACCACACGAGCATGCTGCGGCCTTTATGAAGTTCTGGAAGTCGCAGAAGACAAAGATCCACGATAGTCTGGTGCAGAGAGCTTCGTGGAATAACCAGCTGAGAGATATAAACTGGCGTGTTGATCTGAAGACCCAAGCCAGACATGTCAATCAAATAAATACCCCGGTGGCAATCGTGGAGATGCAGATCGAGAATAAAGTGAAGCAGGGTGCTAGTAAGGTGAGTTCACATACTAAAGAAATAACAGTTAGTGGTGAAGAAGGCTCATGTTGTTGGCTCATGTTGTTGGGATGGCAGGGGGAGGGGCCAAGGTGGGCGAGGCTCTTGGGTGAGCAGCAAGAGTGCCTTAGCTTTTTTCAGGACAAGAGGTGTTCAGTTATAAGATAAGCAAGGCTTATGAGCCTTTGTGAAAGCGCAAACTTATGCTATTTTTCACCCAGGGTAAGTCAATGGATAAATAAAGTAGCCCATTTGGAAGTGGGGGGGGGGGGGGGGGGGGGAACAACTTATATATCAGAGAATCTAAATATTAAGGGGTGGTCTCATATGTATAAATGGTGAGGGGATATAGGGTTAAGCTGCATTATAGCCAGTGGCAAAGTATTTTCGCCTCCACACAAAATAAAAATTTATGATTTTAAAAATTAAATAAGCACCTTGGGAGCTAGAACAAGCATTTATGGTGGAACATTTTGTTTGGTGGCAAGACACAACTACAGAATAAGATCAGAATTGCTAGTTACAATGGATTTGCAAAAAGAAGGATGCAAAGTTGTCCCTTGTCTTACCATTTGTTGCTAAATCACAATTTTCTAGAGGCAGCTCTCCCCCTTGATATGCCCTAAATATAATATTGTATTTAATGTACCTGTACAGAGAACTGCCTAAGAACTGATTATTGTTATTTCCATTTTTAGAATATTGATGTACTCCAGTTTGAAATGGATGAAGGACAAGTAAACAAAATGCTTCATAGCTTTGATCAAATAGAGAAGCAGCTTTCATCTTACTCACAGTCGTAGAAATTTAAGGTGACACAAGAATAGCTGACAATTAAGTGACAGAGAATGACTCAAGTGCAAACAAGCATTAACATATTTTTCTATCAAACCATCACCTAATTAAATCATATACAAAACTGTATCTGAAAAGTAATAAAATGTTCTATTGTTTGAGATGGCCCAGTCCTGACTTGGATTGTTCTATTGTTTGAGAAGGCCCAGTCCTGACTTGGATTGTTCTCATATTTATTGTGCGTACTGCAGCACAGCATAAGAAGCGTTAATCATCCAGTCTTTCTCATTAGCTGCTATTCGCTCTGCTTGGCCTTCAGATAATCCAACAATGCACTCACATTTGAGAGTGCGCAATGCACAGAGAGGAGCAGGGCAGAAGCCCCAGAGAGCCTCTCTGTAGGGAACTGTGGGCTTCCACTTCCGGTCACCCACTAGTTTACGATAATTCAAATCCCCTTTAAAGATAACCAGCTTTGAGTTGGATAAATCTTGGTATAAGTCACTGGCTAGGGATTTCATGTCACTATAATCATTAGGTAGACTCCAGAACTGATGCTGTCTGATGATGAATGTGCCATCCTCAATTCTCTGACTCCACTTTTTCCCAAGGCTAGATAATGCTGACTCAGCTGAATTCTTGAGCTGATTGAGTGTCCATAGTACATCATGGGGAGTAGTGTCAGAAACAAACCAGGGTATTTCCTTGACATGTAGATAAATTACACTAGCTAAATTAGTATGGACTAGAAACTCAGCTAAACATAGGTCAGTAAAGAACTCAAATCCTGCATTATCCATAATAAAGTCAACTCTGCCATTACTCTTGTCTTGTAACTGAGTCCAAACTTCATCAGAATTGTCTACAAGGATTCTTTCTTTCATGTGATGAATTCTAGAAGCCAACTTGTCTGTTTGTCCAGAGAGGATTTCTCCACTGGAGATAGACAAATCACACTTGTTTCCCCACAGACAGAACTGTAAAAAAGAAAGTAATGTCAAAATCACTCTAAGCTCCTTCAACTATGAAGCATTCTATGAAAAGGACATGTGCCATAGTATGGCTGTGTTAGAACCATTGGATAGGCACTGAACACCCTGTGTAGGTCAGCCTCATGGTCAGTGTGCAAGCACCTCAAGACTGTTCTTGGCTTGGGCCAACATGGCAGCTGCTGCAGATTAAACTGTCGTGTAGTAAAACCAGGGCCAGCTGCCCTCTTAGTAGAGCAGGAATTTACAAAAGACATGAAGAAATAATGTCTGCCCCCAAGGCAAATAAAATGACATAAAATGTTGCTCCTCTAAACAAACTTTCTTGCTTTAGCCATGGAAACCTGACTCTGTGCTATATCAATACTGGTGCTGGATAACATGGTATAAGGCGCATAAAAAATAATGATCCTTGCTTTGTATAATTCTAACGGACATGCATAACATTAACATTAGTTTATAGTATATAGTATACATAACATTATACATTAGTTAATAGTATAAAGTATATAGTATACATAACATTACACATTAGTTAATAGTATAAAGTATATAGTATACATAACATTAACATTAGTTTATAGTATAAAGTATATAGTATACATAACATTATACATTAGTTAATAGTATAAAGTATATAGTATACATAACATTAACATTAGTTAATAGTATAAAGTATATAGTATACATAACATTAACATTAGTTTATAGTATAAAGTATATAGTATACATAACATTATACATTAGTTAATAGTATAAAGTATATAGTATACATAACATTATACATTAGTTAATAGTATAAAGTATATAGTATACATAACATTATACATTAGTTAATAGTATAAAGTATATAGTATACATAACATTAACATTAGTTTATAGTATAAAGTATATAGTATACATAACATTAACATTAGTTTATAGTATCTGTGACTTTTGAAGGGGCCAAATAGTGTCAATAATCAAGAAAAAAAGATTTTAAAATACCTCTGACCCCACTCTCTATGAGACAAAAAAAAGCTTAGAACTTGAGAGCCGCAAAATACAGTATAGAAACCTAAATTTGACAAAAAACAAATTTAGATCCCATATACCTGTAACAAGGTGTCAAAGTGAAGCCTGAGGGAAACCTCCTCATTTTGGTTTGCATTCTCTATTCTGTCAACCACATGATGAGCAAGGGATGCCATGGCCTGGGTCAATGTAGTAAATGCACACTCCTTTTGCTCATGGAATGGGTCAAACTCTTGATGGTGTTTACTAAGATAGAAAATACACCTGTTAAACAAGGTCATATCAAAGATACCCATAAAGAGAAGGTTGAATAAAGAAAAGGTTAAATAAAGAGATGGTTGAATAAAGAGTAGCTTGAATAAAAAGAAAGGTTCAATCTGGAATTTTAAGAAGCTGCTTTTCATTGTATTTTCAAAAGAGGCCTCAGATGGTTTGGGGTTGGTCCCCTTCTAAATCTGCATATAAGAATGATACATCTTCATGTGCAGGGGTATGAAATGGCAGACTAAATGGCCTTCTTTTACTGCACAAAAATGCAAAAAAATAATGAATAAAAGTGTAGTTTTAGTGTGTTTTTAGTATCTGTATCAACAAGGAAGTAGGGACTGTACACAGAGGAGGTATAAGGAGAGCCCTCAACACATACCTCAAACTAAATGCTTCATATATTTTCCTGTACAGAAAACATTCACATGTCAGCCAAGGGACAGTAAACCAGGCTGGTTCTGCATTTTCAACCAGAGATTTTGCTGATTTTAGAGCCGAGTTCCACAAGCTAGCATCAGCCGCATTACCCTCAATCTCTGTCAACTTCTTTCCTGTTTTCATTTCGTATCTTAGTTTTGAGAGCTTGGACACAACTAACTTGGCATCTTCTGACATTTCCTTTAAAATTAAAAATAAAAAGGCTTGATTGGTTTAAATAAATAAAAATTAGTTAAATTTGAAAAAAAAAAACATAAAAAGGTGTTAAAAAGAAGCAAATTGAAAAATATGACCACTCCCTGGTAAACTTTATCATGCACTAGTTTCACTGAATGAATGAGCACCAGTTTCAGATACTATTGCATTTTCTTCTCACCAAGTTATTGTCCTTGACAAACTGGGAAGCCCTTCTGTGGATACTGTCAATCACTTTAGTCAAAATGACAGGCATCCTGTCACGTATAGATAGATATGCAAATGAACTGCAAAACAAAAAGGCACTTTGTTTACATAACAAGGAAATATCATCAACTTGAAACTTCAAAAACGACACATATTGTGAAAGGGGGTATAGTTTTCTTAAGGTCAGGGGATGTCGGGGGGAGGGGTATCATAAAAAGCGTTCTGACTAATTTGGTACAATAACATGCATGTCTAACGCTAGTTTTTTTTTAAATGGAAGTCAATCAAACAAAGAATAAAATAGATAGAGAGTTATGGATGAAATAAACCTTAACCATAATCTCTGAGAAACAAATAGAAATCGGTGCCACATCGACATTCAAACACAAGATATTAAGTTAAAGCAAAATATAGACTTAATGTCTCCATATTCTATTAGACTTTGAATATGACAAATGCGTATTCATACATTACCCTTCGTCTTTTCCAGAGGATGGTTCAGGTCTTTCAGGAAACATTTTTACAAACTGTTATAGCCCCGGAAAGAAAAAGCTTTTTACAGCACCACACGGTCAGCGGATTTGAGCCAAGCGGCTCGTGAGTAAATCCGCTGACATTATTGTTATTTCTCAGAAATGTTTTTAGTTTGGTCGAAATGGATAAAAGCAAAGAAGAAACGGACTTTCTTAAACTACACGAAAATGTTACATTTGCAGAAGAAGTGGTCAACCTTTTAAGTTCAGAATGGCCCAGAAGTAAAGCAGCGAGGTATGTGCCATTTTGTTTTATTATTCATTATTGTTTTATTATTTGTGGTCAAGAATATTTTTTTGTTGATAATGTTTGTATATTGATGTTATTCAAGATATCACAGTTTAAATCTTTCCAATGATAATTTCCCGTGCGCCATGGTGCTCGTTCGAAGAGATCCTCGGTGTCACAGTACTGAAGTCGTGGGTCACTGTGTATTTTCGAAGGTCCATGGAAGTGAAGATGCACTTTTTATAGAAAATGGTAAGACATAAAGTACCAAGGAGAGTTCTGGAAATCCAAAGAATTCCAAGAAAAAAAGGAATTGATATGTTTTTTCTTCTTCTGTCATTTTGGTGAAGGGGACATAAGTGAGCTAGATATATATTTCCAGGGATTAGACTATGGTAGCCTATGGTAAATGTTGCCATAAAAATGTAATGTTTAGAGCTTTACTATCTTTTATTTGATTTACTTTCAGTCATTGTCCCTAAATCAAAAAGAGGTTGTGGCTATGGAAGGTTACTGATGCAAAGATCAGAATCTTTTGCTCAAAAGTATGTAACACAGGTATTCATGTAAAACAGTTATTATATCATCCATTGGGATGATTTGGGATGAAAATTAAACAAAGCATATCTACCTTTCCCAAAACTGGCCATTAAAAGAAGGTCAATCACGCCACCATTTTATGCTCTTGCTCATTGCCAAGTCACACAAAGAATCAATCTGCTAATTCAAGCAAGTAAAAAACTCTCAAATAAATAACATTAATAAAGTATCAGAATTCAATCATGGATGGTATTTTGAAGTTTTCTTGCAAATAAACCATTGTATTTTCAATTATAAACAATACAAAAGGTGGAGTTGATCGACATTCTTTAAGAACTGTTAGAAAAGCCTCGGCAAATTGTCTTATATATGTCTCTCATTCAATAAGTTTAGGATATCACAAACTCCATCTGAGTACTCATGACAAGTACAAGTTCTACCACTGTCTAGGCTATCAGGACTCTCATCCTGTGTCTGCTATACGGCCAAATCATACTCTGCTGTCACCAGCTCAGGTACTTAGATTTACAATGTTATTCTGGGGTTAGCATGCCAGCCTGGTCCCAGTCATTCTAATGTGGTTTGCTGTGCTCAGGAATGAGCCATAACATAGCTTGGGGTGTTGGTTGTGCTCACCCTTTCCTGTGACATCTACCAAACCACTAAAAGCTGGAAGCTCTAAGCTGTTTCATGTTACATGTCACATGACATACGCCCCCTGCTAGTTTTCTCCCACATGTCCACAGTAAGTTTTCAATTTTGTAAAGATAATTAGTTGGGGTGTGGATTTCCCTTTCCCTGTTCTTAGCACATTGCATATCATCCCAGTGAAAGCAGGAGAGGGGCGGGGCTGCCGATAGCCCAGGATTTTTAGTAATAGCATGATCTTGATGGCCCGTTACTGTAAGTGGCAATGATTTAAGATCCAATATAAAAAAATATATACCTCATGAGTGTGTGCAACTTACAAGAAATTTGCTTCTTGTCTCCACAGTTTGCTGCCTTGAGAAAGCATCTAGGAGAGAAAAATACCAAGACAGATAATAGTATTAAGAAAGCTACACTCAAGGACTTACCAAATACACCAAGTCAGACACTAGCAACAACTCCAACAGCACCAATGGTGACAAATCCTGCCCCACCTCCCCCTCCCCCACCACCACTCATACCATCCAACACGTCTGCTGAAGCAAGCGATGATAAAAAGTATTGGATGGTGAAGGAGTTTTAGATTGATTAGAGAAATTACAATACAAATGCATATATTTTATGTTGTTTATATTTGAAATAAAGTATTTTTATCATTTCACATGTTTTATTGTGTGTTCTTGATCTCATTGCACTTGGTATTTCGCGATTCTGCAATATTTTGACAATAAAATCAAGCAAAACTACTGTATGAAATGTACTGTAATCAACAAAACTGAAACAAAAACATGCGTGGGCTAAATTTAGTTCCACAAAAATCAAGTTGTCCACCTCAATCCATTATGGTACCATATGTATATTGGAGGAATAAATCTTTAATCTTTAATCTTTAATTAGGATAATTGCCCCTAGCAAGCTAATCCGGCAATGAGCGGTCGACGACCAAGGACCAATGGATAAAAAAAAAAAAAAAAAAAAAAAAAAAAAAAAAAAGCTGACTACAACAACAGAATAAATAAATAATAATAAATAATACATAAATAAACAGTACAATCAAGTAATAATAATGATACACAAAAAACACATTAAAAACAAATAAATAAAGCATACGATCATTGCAGGATTAGCTCGCTAGGCAAGGCCGCACGAAATTGTGTTACAGTTGATATATTGTTAAAGCATGATTGAGACAGTGAGTTCCAAACTGGAACAGATCTTACATAGAACGAAAACTTGTAACAATTTACTGCTGGTGTTGGATGGTCAAACTGGAAACAATGACGGGCACTAGTCCTAGTAGCATAATTGAAGTGTCTCAGCTTAATGTCAGTGGGAAAGTCAATGTTTACGTGATGAAAATTAACATTGTAAAATAACGAAATATCATTTACCACTCTACGATTTTGTAACGATTGCCATCCTAGTTGGGCAATCATGTTTGAAACACTACTATCTCTACGATAATCGTTTGTGACAAAGCGGGCAGCGCGGCGTTGAATTGACTCGACACAATTGATGTCCTTTTGAGTGTGTGGAGACCACGCTGGGGAGGCATATTCAGCTACAGGACGCACAAGACTAATGGACAAGGTGTTTCTATAAACCTTATTAAACGGTTAATATTCCACCCAAAGGTTTTTTGTGAACTCACTCAATTTTTGCGCATTCCAATTTTCGCGATAAATTCGCGAAATTTAAATGACGCCAAATTTTTATTTTCTGTTTCGAGTATCAGCATAAACAGTTTTGGTTATTCTCACTACGCAATTTTTGGGAAAAGCAATAAAGGAATACATTTTGTCGAACCACTTCCGAAGAAATTTTTGGGAATACTGGCAAGCGATCATAGACTATAGTGCACTGTATATAAAATGAGATTTTCATTTTATTTTTCATTGAATGTTTTAGTTTTATTTCAATCCCCAAACTTTGACTTTGGAAAAGTTTGATGAAAACAAAAAATAGCTTGTGTGGCGGATTCGATTGTTCTCGCTCTCCTTTACCGATATCGAGCAAGAGAGCATAAATGTATTTGTACGATTATCGTGCGTATGTAAATACGAACGAGTTATCTGATGGAAAATGATCTGATCTGATTTTCTCTGGGATAGGGCAATTCCAGTTGTCCGAGCGCACGTTCTATCATTTTTTTTCTCTTTGATGCTATGGTCCATCCAGCCATTAAATATTTGGAAAGTAATGTTTGCATTCCACTGCATAATTTTTATCATATCGTAAATGTTATTTTATGCAAAAAGCTAATAAATACTTAATTCTTTCTTTTCTCGGGACTTTTCCTCTCTTTGTATGATTTCCATTTCATAGCCTAAGCGCTCTCTTTTACGGTAACATAAAAACAAATCGAGCCCAGAACTTCCTAAAATAGATGCTGATTTCAGCGATAAAAACCCTCGAAAGGGGCGGGCCCTAGAAATCGTAGTTCGTGGCCGCCATCTTGGGTTCGAGTGACAAAAAATGAGAGGCGCCGGGGAGATTTCGAGGGTTTTTATCGCCGAAATCAGCATCTAAAGCTCAGCATCTAAAGCCTACAGGTAGGCTATCTACCCTGGGTACCAAAGGCTCCGAGCTTCGCGGTGAGAACGATTCGCTTCGCTCAAATCGTTGTCGCTGTGAAGCTCGGAGCCTCTGGTGACCGTGAGTGAAGCGAAATATGCGCCATATTTACGTTCGTGACAGATAAAAAGTTCTATACAGCATTATGAAAGGCTCGGCGAGCACGCACGACATCCTGTCTCGACACTTTACCCCTGTTTTCAAAACAGGGGTAAAGGGGTAAATATTTAGAACAATGAAAACCCGCAAAGCTAGCCAAGCTGCACGTTTCCATATGTGACCGTGATAGACTGGATTCTAGAACAAGCTCGTAAACAAACACGTCATAGACGTGACGTAGAGTAAAACATTCTGATTGGTGGAATTGCCTGGGTGACGCATTTTTGGAGCTATCTGATTGGTGGAAAATCTCGTCAAACCTGTTTAGCAGGTTTTACCGCATGAAGCCGCCCTTTATACGTGCTTCGTTTATTGCGTCGTTATCAGTTTTCTCTGGCC
Organism: Nematostella vectensis; assembly: GCF_932526225.1. Taxonomy (NCBI): domain Eukaryota; kingdom Metazoa; phylum Cnidaria; class Anthozoa; order Actiniaria; family Edwardsiidae; genus Nematostella; species Nematostella vectensis. The sequence continues at coordinate 16,921,162 of NC_064040.1, read as the reverse complement.
CTTCAAGGTGATGGTAGGGTATTCCTGTTTTCTCTAACAAAAGCCCTAAATTTTCGAAAATTCTTTTTCTTAAGCATTTAAAAACTCAAGCGTTAGCAAAATAACACTTGGCTTTTGTTTTTTAATACAACGCAGTTCGGTTTTCGCTAGGCAGCACTACTGATAATGATAGTTCGTTAAAAAAGGGCCTCCGAAATTTTTTAGGCATTCTTCTCTTAAAAACACGTTGTGTGTTGTATATGTTTCTTTCTCGTATCTTAGTTTTTGAAACGAAGAACAGCACTGAAGTTGGAAGACAGCAAGCGAAAGGTACTCGACATCACTCGTAAACGTAAGCTTGACGTTGAAAACGCAGGAAAAACACCACTTCTAGCGTCAACGTAGCGGAGGAATAGACTTTAAGAGACAGTAACAACTAGGAGCAGATATCTAGTGATTTTTCGTTGAACTTTGATATTTGGTGTGTTTGTAGTACAACAATATGTGCGGAGGAGTCGTACGACGAAAACAAAATGGACGCTTCAGCGAGTCCGACAAGGAGCTTTGGTCGCTTCTTTCTATTTGCCTGGCAAAGCAAAAAGCAATCAAACGGAAAAGAACTCCCGATTTCTATAAGGTAGCTGTTCTTGAAAAGTCTATTCGGAGATTGAATGACGAAATTGCAGATCGCTGTCTGAGAAAGACGAAGAGACGAAGAAAAAGCGCCGCGTACGAGTGGAATTCTGGCGGACATGGTTGGAACACTACTGCTTCCTTTCAAGACGACGAGGATCTCTTAGGTATAGACGATTTTTTTCGGGAATTAAGTAAATGTAATCCTAAAAACTGCAACTCCACCGACTATAAGGAATCATATAAAAGCTGCGAACGGACAGAGACAAATTACGAAGAAACCACTCGGAGGAAAGAAAACGATGTTAGTATTGTGTCACGGAAACGCGAGCGGACGCCAGATGCGTTTGAATGGCGTGATGGAATCACTCGAGACAAAGAGGCACAAGCTAACGTCAGATATTTATGCTAGCATTTGATACGGGTGGCACACAGTTTTCTATTTTTTTTAATATTCGAAAAATGTAAATATTGTATATTGATATTTTTATCAGGAGGTCTTTCTCATAAGAATGTATTTATTAAAAGGTTGAAAGCAATATTATTTTTGTATCCCTTCATTACTTCATCATGAATGTCTTCTTTTCACAGAGTGAAAGCTGGATCTTTGAGTGAGGCTTACTCTAATTCTCAACTGTAGTGCGTGGTCCAGGGTTTGAAAAAAGGCCACATGTAAGTCTTAATCTGATAAAAACAAACGGAGAAATTTAATTTGTTGACTAAAAACTTATCTCTTATAAAATCACAGTGCATCCTGTGAAGATGTCCTACGCCACCTGGATCAGCTTGTGCTGGAAAGAGTGAATGCTGTTTGAGGCTTGGCCGTTGTGTAGCCAGAGGAGAAGGCTTGTTTTATTTAAGCCGTGATAGCCTTTATGAGCACTCAACCTACTAAAAGCCTTCAAAAGTTTTTGTTCACTTGCTGCATATGTTGCTATAGATTAGGTACCATTTACCTGTGTAGTTTAACATAGCAGATAGGTGTTTTTTTTGGGCAACACATGTGCTCTACTTGCATCCCTAGCAAACGATTTCCTGGAAGGATATCCAATTGCTCAAGTTTCAAGAGAAAGGCAAGCTGGCTAAATTTTACTTATTTTGTGAAGGAGTGAGAGTTGACCAACAAGTTCGCTGTTCATTGTGGGCACAAAGTATCTATTTTTCTAATGATGCTAACCAAGTTAGAATGGGGACAAGCTTAGTGGACAAGACTACCTGATTTATGTGTTGATACCATATGGATTGTGCATTGCTATTGGGAAGTTGTAGAGTGTTGTATGCATAGAGTTTGGTGTTTCTCTCTCCATCCAAGCAGAGTGCACCCATACATCCAGAGTAATAAAGCGCATTGCCATGGAGCATCCAGCTAAGATCCTAAACGCCGTAAGCATTGTGTTCTCATTGTGGTGAACTTAGTAGTACATAGCAGCCATAGACTTGCATTTGATATTATCATGACAACAGTAGTATAGGACAATGTGTGTGCTTTGGTTTAAGCCTTTCAGCACTACCCTTACTAGTGGATCACAGTTGCGTGCTTACCAGAGTAAACCATCAAGGACTGTCCATAGACCATCATATCTGGTTTGTTTCCCGATAACTACATTGGATTTAAAGTTTCTGTTGTGGTGGGGGTGTGCATTCTATTTCTTACAGAAGAAAAACTGAGCATGAATTGAGAAAATGTATAATTATCCAAGAAAAGCCTAATTCAAGATCACAAAAAGTGAAAGTGCTATTTGAAAAGGAAGCCTTGGTGCCTCAGGTATCTGGACATTACCAATTTGGACAATTACCAATTGGGAGCTTGCAACTACTTTTTGAGTTTTCCAGTAAGGCTTCAAATACTCAAATTCCAACATGAGTCTTGTGAGAGGGATTGTAATCAAGTAACCAAAGAATCAGGTATTCAGACAGTTGTCGGTTTGGGCTGGTTTTTAGTTGGGGGGTTGGGATGGGTGCTTGTGGCTCCTTTTGAATTTTACAGTGTGGCTTCAAAACTTCTGAAATATTTGGTCCTCCCTGTTGTTGATGATGAACAAGTGCAATTACCAGATACATGCTGTTCAGTAACAAAAAAAAAGGTATTCCGACATAATTGCCATTCAGTTTGGATCATTGTTTTTTTTGGGGAGCGCCCCTGTGGTTAATTTTCCAGCATTGGAATTGGATCTAAGGTGTCCAAGGCATTGTCAATTTAAACTTGTGTTTCATGGGGAGGGGTGCTTGTTGCTCCTTTTCATTTTCCAGTATATGGCCATTAATATCTGAAAAGCAAGTTGCTGCACATTCTCAAGAAAGTGTCGACATTTGAGGCTAAAGAAAAACTGGCATCAAGTGCACACAGAATATCACTTGGTAATTAAATACTGTTTGGTGATACTGTTTGGTGAATTTGGATCATTTGTGATGGGTGTGTTTTTTGCATGGCTATTCAAATATTTCCAGCAGACCAGCAAGAAAGTTTGGAATTTAAGTAAAAAGTTGATTTACATAAGTTGAAAGGATGAGGTGAAATAAAATTTAAAGACTTTGCATCTAGCATCTCAGCTACCAGGAACCTATTGTCAGTATGGACATGGTGAATTTGTGGGGGGAGGGGCGCTTGCAACTCCTTTTGAGTTTTCCAGCAGTGTGGCTTCAAAGCATTGGAAATGGAATTCCGTGCAACACAAGATTTATCAAGTCGAATATCCAAACAATCAGGTATCCGGACCTTGTTAACTTGGACTATTGTGTTGTTGTTGTTTTTTTTGGGGGGAGGGGTGCTTGGAACTTTTGTGAGTTTTCCAGTACTGTGGCTTCAAGAACTTTGGAAATGCAAGTCTTCATAATTGGCGATGAGGTTAAAGTACAACACCAGATTCACACAGTCGAGTAACCAAAGAATCAGGTATAGGATGTCAAGTTTGAGTAATTTTTTTTTTTTGGGTGGGAGGGGTGTTAGCGACTTTTTTGAGTTTTCCAGCAGTGTGGCCTCAAAAGCTTTGGAAATGGAAATTCCTTCATTAGTGTTGAGGTTAAAGTTCCACTCCAGCAGATTCGTCAAGTCGATTTACTGAAGAATCAGGTATCCAGATCTTTAGCCTTGTGTGTTTTTTGGGGGTTGGGGAGGGGAGCTTGCAACCACTTTTTAGTTTTCCAGTACTGTGGGTTCAAAAACTTTGGAAATGCAAGTCTTCATAATTGGTGATGAGGTTTAAAGTACAACACCAGATCATGCAGTCGAGTAACCAAAGAATCAGGTATAAGATGTCAAGTTTGAGTAATTTTTTTTTGGGTGGGAGGGGTGTTAGCGACTTTTTTTTTAGTTTTCCAGCAGTGTGGCCTCAAAAGCTTTGGAAATGGAAATTCCTTCATTAGTGTTGAGGTTAAAGTGCCACTCCAGATTCGTCAAGTCGATTTACTGAAGAATCAGGTATCCAGATCTTTAGCCTTGTGTGTTTTTGGGGGGTTGGGGAGGGGAGCTTGCAACTACTTTTTAGTTTTCCAGTACTGTGGGTTCAAAAACTTTGGAAATGCAAGTCTTCATAATTGGTGATGAGGTTAAAGTACAACACCAGATTCATGCCGTCGAGTAACCAAAGAATCAGGTATCCAGATCTTATCTTGGACTATTGTGTTTTTTTGAGGGGGAGGGTCGCTTGTAAATCCTTTTGAGTTTTCCAGCGTTGTCTTCATAATTGGTGATGACCGGATTCCTCCGTTATGAGCTTTGGGATTAAAGAGCGACACCACATTCATCAAGTTGAGTAACCAAAGTCGGGACATTGTCAACTTGGAGTTTTAGGGAGGGGCACTTGCAACTCTTAATTTTTACAGCTGTGTGGCTATGGAAATGTGAGTCTTTGTAATTGGTGATTAGGTTAAAAGGCAACCCCAGATTCATGCAGTCAATACAAGAATCAGGTATCCATACTTAATAATTTTGGGAGTTTGTTGCTTTTTTAATGTTTCTGGTTTGTATATTGGAAGCTAGGTCATGTTTTGATAAGAGAAATATTTGAGGCACTGAGTTGTGTGTGGGGGTAGGCTTGGTCTTTTTTTTTTTTTTCAGCTTTAGATAGTTGAACTAGAGGGGCTAAAGCAAGGGAATGCAATGCCAAGTCCAGGCGAATTTTATTGTTGAGAAACCTGAATAACCAAGTCCTCAAAACAAGTATATCTCTGTATGAATTAATCGAGCAAGAGCGATTTTGAGAGGAAAGCATAATTGTTGGAAGCTCAAGATAATTGGGGAGGGAGATGTTTTTCCTGTTAATTTGCTAGTTCCAAGAAACCTAAGCCCGAAATGAAGCCCTTCAAAGTTATCAAAATTAGCCTGGTAAGCTTGTCAAGGAAAGTATTGTCCATAGGGAAAATTCTTCGGATTGACCATGTAGACTGCTGTAAGAAGTAACAAGTATCTTGTGAGTTGGACTTCAGGCAAGTGTTTTGTGGGTGTATTGGTGTTTTCCAGATTCCAGTTAAGTCTTTGGCCAAGGTAGAAGTTCATTGAAGTGTTTTTTTGAGAGAAAGTAAGAAGTTTGAAGTTGCACAGATACAAGCAGTAACCAACGTCACAAAAGCTATAAAGTTATTAGTGCAAGCTCACAAAGTTATTGAATGACCAAGCATGAAAGATTCAAGTAAATCCAAGAATAAAAGATAAGCAAAATAAAAGTGTATGAAATTTTATCCAGTAATCCAAAGAATCAGATGGGTTGGACAAGAAAATTTTTAAGAGCTCAAGTAAATCTCCAGGAATCGAAGATAAGTTCACAAAAAAGAAATTGATGAGAGAGCAAAACCTTTGTGAGAGATGAAAATTGAGAAGTGTGTTTCAAGCACCAAATTGTGGATAGCCTAAAGTAAGCAACCAAGAATTATTTGTTCTTCAATACTATTTTTGTAGTGTAGTGCAGTAGTGTTTGCTTGAATTAACAGCTGTCTAAAGGTCTTCGTGTCAATTATTTGAAATTCGAGGGTGATGCAACACTGATGTTTTTCAATCTCGTTCATCTGACCAAAAACAGACGGTAAGAATGTAAAAGTTTTTAGTGGGCAACAGTGTTTCTATTTATTGCGATGGCAGAATTGTAATGGAAGCCTCAATCATCAGCTGGAAGTTATGTACCAGGTACATCTCTGTTTCATAAATAGTCAACTTTTGGTAGTTGTAATTGTTTTTTGTTTATTACATTGCTTTTGAAATTGTCTGTGAATTTTTATATGTTCAACGTATTGTATTTTGCTTGAGTTGGAACGGACTGCATTTGAGAACAGGTTTAGGGTAAGCAGCATATTTTTCTGATTGATGTCATTTTCAATTTGAGGTTCATATGTAATTTAGTAAGATAGTCTTGTTTTTCGTGCAAACCATTTGTTTAACGCAATTCATAAGTAGGCAGTAACCCTGTTGGATCCGCAGAATTGTGTAGTTAAACTTCTCATTAGGTGTGATGGTAAACGATAAAAAAGGTGCCACTAATTGAGCATCGGTGAAGGTATGCAGATATGATGTAAAAACATTGTGGTTAACACATATTTAGCACTCAATGCAACTTAGTAAGCCTACATGGTTCTCTTTTTTGTGTACAATTCCTTTGTGCAATGCTTGTTCAAACATTTCCAGCCTTGTGGTCTTAACTAGTAATGGTACAGTTCAAGAAAGGTATGCAATTAATTACAATCTTCATTACTTTGCAACATTGTCTTTTGCTTGTGTTCAAACAGTAACCAGTCCAATAAACTATTATCAGTATCATGGTAAGCAAATTTTGATGGTCTTCGCAACATTGTCTTTTGCTTGTGTTCAAACAGTAACATGTCCAATAAACTATTATCAGTATCATGGTAAGCAAATTTTGATGGTCTTCGCAACATTGTCTTTTGCTTGTGTTCAAACAGTAACCAGTCCATTAAACCATAATCAGTTTCATGGTAAGCAAATTTTTTACGATCTTTGCAACTTTGCAACATTGTCTTTTGCTTGTGTTCAAACAGTAACCAGTCCAATAAACCATAATCATGGTAAGCACATTTTTTACGATCTTTGCAACTTGGCAACATTGTCTTTTGCTTGTGTTTATACAGTAATCCATCCCATTAAACCATAATCAGTTTCATGGTAAGCAATTTTCTCTACGATCTTTGCGACTTCGCAACATTGTCTTTTGCTTGCGTTTATACAGTAATCCATCCCATTAAACCATAATCAGTTTCATGGTAAGCAAATTTTTTACGAACTTTGCAACATTGTCTTTTGCTTGTGTTCAAACAGTAACCAGTCCAATAAACCATAATCAGTATCATGGTAAGCAAATTTTTTACGATCTTTGCAACTTGGCAACATTGTCTTTTGCTTGCGTTTATACAGTAATCCATCCCATTAAACCATAACCAGTGTCGTGGTAAGGAAATATATTCCACCATAAACTTGTGAACAATTGTTTTGTTTGTAGTTGTAAATGTAGGAGATTATTTACATTATATTTACTACATAAACAAGAAATATTGTAGCTCAATGTAAAAATGTGGTAGATGGTGTTTTAGGTACTTAGAATACAAACTGGGTCATCCCTTCATTAGTGTTGATTAATCTTATTTTCATTGTGTGTTATGTTGTCAGCTTCGGTAGTATAGTTTTGTGATCTGTAATTTTTGGGGTTTGGGACAACAATGTGCTTTGCCTTTGAAAATACGTTTCAGCCTGAGCATTGGTAGTGGTGACTTGGTTAGGAGGAGTTAATATAAAGGTCTGAAGGTTTCTACTAGAGGTATCCACATCCACTGAAAGCATCACTGCAGTTTGCCACACTACATGCACAGCTTGCTTCTAGTCATGCAGACAGCACCAGTCTCGCTATTTTACTTGGCAGAGAAACATCTCTAGGCAACAGACACCTCGTGGTCCGTACACCAAGCTTACACCAGGTCTGGCAGATGAGGACAACTAGCCTACCCACCTCTCTTCAGGACATACCCGGGACATCTAGGCAAACAACCTTCCCCCAGGCTGTGCAGATAGGGATATCACACTGTGTCTTTGTTGGACGATACATCTATGCAGTCCACCTTCTCCTCAGGTCATGCAGGCAGATGGCAGCACCTAGGCTTCCCCCAGCTCACTTCATGGTCATTTAGAGGACCGCTAGGCTATCAAGTTGATGGGAACATCTAGGCAACCCACCTCCACAACTAGGCTATCCACCTGCCCCACTGCATATATTGGCTGCTGTTTAGGAAAGGGCTGCTGTGTCTTGGTTGTCAAGTCCATCTGTAGGCATTGCTTCTGTGAGTGTACCCAATACCTTTCTTGCCAAGGGCTCCCAGTCAAAGGATTTCACCATGTTTGGTTTGGCTTCCCATGCTATCAGAATACTGTTTCTCTGGCTACCTGTGCGACCTACTCACCATGCCTGCTAATGTGTTTCTGGTAATGTAGCATCACTGTTTTCATTTAAGCCACTAATCTCATAATTAAACATGAGTTTATTTTTTTTGGGGGGGGGGGAATGGATGTGTTTTGCTATTTTGCAGTGTAAGTTTTGAATATTGCCAGCTAAGCACCTGCCATACACCCTGTGCAGATGGGGACATCACAGACGATGACATCTAGGCTAGCCACCTCTCCAGGACTACAGACAGGGATCTCTGGGCTACCCAGTTGACACCATGTCAGATAGATGGGGACATAGAGACAATCCACCTCTCCTCAAAACATACAGATTGCTGCTTCTAGACTACCCAGCTCTTGGGGTCATGCACACAGTATCCTCTAGTCTACCAAGCTTACTTCAGGTCCCGCAGACAGCACTATCTAGGCTCTACCTGGGTATGGTAGATGGTCCACCTCTCCTCTCACGTTATGCGAACGTCATCTAGGCTACCCCCAGCACACGCCAGGTCATGCAGATGGACCTCTAGGCTATCAAGTTGACAGGGACATCTAGGGAACCCACCTTCAGATCACACAGAACTTCTTGCCAATCTACCTTGCCCGTGAGCAGTGCTTCCCTGTGAGTGCACCCAATCCCTTTCTTGCTGAGGGTTCCCAATCTCCAAAGGATTTCAACAGTGCAGAGTGGCTTCCCATGCTGTCAGAATACTGTTTCTCTGGTTAACCTGTTCAACATGTTCTTCACCATGCCTGCTAATTTTTCTCCGGTAATATGTAACCAACTGTTTTCTAATTCCATTCAACGTGGGTTTTTTTGGGGGGATGCATGTGTTTGCTCTTTTGCAGTGTAAGTTTTGGACACTGGCAGCTAAGCACCTACCCATTTATCTTGCACAATTACCCGACCTAGTTGATGGTGTACCCCTTGGTATTACTGGGAGGGAGTCCTGTTCAACTCTGGGTTGCAGTCTTGAGATGCCCCTGCTGAGAGGTTTTCCAGTGTCCATCAGCTTGTTGTGGTGTTAAAGGAATCATCCCCTGATCCCCCCTGATGGAGGTGTTCAGCTCATCTGTGTGCAGCGTACTAAAGCTTGTCAGCCATACCAGTGGATGTGTTGTGATTGTCCTGTGGTCTTCAGTGTACCTGTCAGGTCGATTTCTACTGTTAAAGGTCATCTCTGGATGGAGGCCCCCCTTGGTGTTATCTGTGGTTCATTTCAGAGTGCAAAGATAACCTACAACAACATGGACAGTATATTGGATAGAGACAATTCCTTGGCTGTTAAAAGATTACGGTTTCAGTATGTACTTTTCCTTGATCATTGAAGAAGCATAGTTAAGGATGATGTAGATTAGACAATGCGTTTTGTTATGTGCCTAATTGCATGTTCATAACATAAGCACATATGCAGCAAGTGCAAATGGTTGAGTGCTCTTCCTAGGTCAGATACAGTATCTATTGTGTTAGGATGCATGTAGTGTATTGTTGGTAGGAGTAGGTGTTCCGTAGGTTTCCTCTGAATCGTACGAGATGAGATGATGCTCATGGAGAACTAACAGAAAGGTGAGATATCATTTATACATGCATGGGGACTACTAATAATAGGGTTTTGTAAATATCAAGAACCATTTTTGACCTAGTGTGTTAACTAATGAAATGACTGTTTAATTGTTTACTTTCTTTTCAGGTCCAGGCTGTGAGGTTGGGTGGCATGTAGAGATGGGAGGAAAGGTATGTCATCCACATTTGTGTGTAAAATTATGCAGGAATCATCTTATATGGATTTGTCTAATCATTTTTATTTTATCAAGGTTGATGTTGCATTTTGTTAGAAGTGGAAAGAATTGATGTTTGAGTAATCGCCAACTCCCAAGAAGGACTGCTTTTATTGTAAGTATTTGGAACACCCTTTATTTGAAGATGAAGCTAGATCTAATGTTTTTCTGTTTTTTTTTTTTTTTCAGATTGCTACTGAAACTAGAACAGAATACAACAATTCAGTCACCTACAAAATTCTATATCACAAACTACAGCACACGCCTGGGTGCACCCGCTGTCCTGCATTGGGCCAGGCCTACGTTTCCAGGTGGTTTTTCCCACGAAAATATTTTGAAGAGGGTTTTCCATCTGGTTTTTCGTAGCCGGCAGACAGCTCTAAACAGACATTGGTCATACCACAAACTAGTTGCATTAAAACGGTTCACATACTACTGTTGTAAAACCGAGACATGATAACATACTAAATCAGAACAACTGTTACCAATACACGTGCAGTTTACACCAAGTTTTAATTAACAGCCAGCTTTTTCTTTGTATTAAAGCAATTGTTGAACAGCATCACCACATAATGCATATTTGCACCAATCTTAAAATTGGCAGCCGTTTTTGTTAGTTTTCTCCTGGTAACATATTTTACATGTATATATTGGAAAGATTATCTGGTTTGTAATTATGAATAAATACTGCGATGGTGATGAATGTTTTTGGTTGATTATCTGCTGCACAATATCATACCCTCCATCTTTAGACTTTTTGCACTAGCATAAATAAAATAGGTGACGTTGGGGTCTGATTATTTCAATAGCGCAAAATTTTCGAAAATACCGCAGAAAAAAACTGGAAATTTCGCATACCCCCACAGAAGGGGGAGGTTTTGAAGAGCATACGTTGACCGCACCGCGGGACTAATTAGCACTGCAGTATTTTTATCCGCCTTACCGGGTGATTTGAAATACCGCATGTTTTTTGCTCTTACCGCAATACAGTACCAAAAAAGGCCAATACATACCGCTAACCCCTACGTCCCCCCCCCCTAGGAGCGAGCGGAGAGCAAGTCTAATTTTGTAGTTTTTTTTAGTCTTTTTTGTGTGGGTTCCCTGTGTTACATTACGGCGCATGCGCACCAGTTTAGTAGAATCGATGCTCCAAAAATCGCTTTTGGTTGTTCGGACTCGGCGTTGCGTGGTCTCATTCTTGGCGAGGTTTTTTCTTTTTTGGCAAAATTTACTACAGGAGTTCTGTCAGACAACGTCTGACAGAACTGAAACTAATGCAATCTTTAAGAAAAAAAAGAAAGTGCTACTGAAAAGGGCTGCTCTCAATTCATCGAATTGAATGATCTTGCAAACAACTACAAAAATCATTTTGTTATTTTTGAAAATAGAAGTGGTAGTTTTTTCAACCAATTTTATTGTCTGGCTAAAACAATAAATTCATGTATTCGTAGAACAAACTTTTAATACTCTTACAGAAGTAATGTACCCGTAGTAATGGCGATCGATCCAGCTGTAATGCTAGAAAAACTGGCTCTGAATTTCCAAATAGAAGAAGGCATGAATTGCAAAAGCTGTAGCAAGGAATGTATTTTACCCTTTTCAACGATACGCTATATAATAAAATAATTGGGAAGCGGGGATGGGAAAAAACGCTGGTGGTCGACTCGTTTGTCGTAACAAACACGGGACAGCTCGCTGGAAGAGCCAAAACAATTCAAACATAACAAGTAGAGGAAAGAAATGCGTAGTTTATTAAACACTAACGAGGCATTACACAATACTTTGGAGTAAAATTATCCTAGAGCCCGTGATCTCACAATCCAATCTCCGAGCACTTCACTATCTTGAAGATACTTCTAGTATATAAATGCGAAGCGAAGCATGATAACTGCCATGAACAATAAAAACAAATACAGTCCTGTTATTAGGGTGGTTTTCATTAAAAAAAAATCGTTGGGATGCGAAAGTTTTCAATTTTCAGAACTCGTCGCGCGCGCTGTTGACGAATCACGCGCGCTGTTTTACAGTGTTTCAAACAAAAACCACAGGGAGCCCAAGCTCACAATTAGTGGTTTTGGGGTTTTGTGAGAAATTCTTAATAAAAGAACACGAAACTCACCGAGCGTTTAGAAGTGACCATTTTAATTACCTCTGTGAAGTTTCGTAGAATTCGGTCAATCCTACCTCAGACGTGTGCTTTTATTAAGAATTTCCCACAAAAACCACTAACTGTGAGCTTGGGCTCCCTGTGCAAAAACTAGACATTCCTAATTTGTACATTTATATTATTAATATCAAGTGAGCATAAGATATCTTATGCTCTCTTTATGTAATCATACAGTTTTCTCGTTCAATTCGCGATAAATTTGCACTTGTGAGTTTTTCAAAAAGCTCAAATTGCACTCGCCGAAAAACTCACTCGTGCAAATTAATCCCGAATAAAACTCGAAACTGTATGATTACCTACAACAAAGAGAACAATAGAATCAGATCGTAATAAAGTGTAATAATCTAAAGTGTAGTTCACGGGTTAATGAAAATCCCTCTCGAGGAATTGGGCACACGTCCCCCCCACCCCCCCCCCCCCCCCCCCAATATTTAAAAGTGAATGACCAGTAGGGGCGTGGCTGTGCTTGCATCTGTATTGTGCCCCAACCCCCCTCCCCCCAAAAAAGATAATATTTTAGTCCTGCTATGTCTCTGTTTTGGTTGTAACAGCAGATTTTCCTAAGTTCTCTTACGTTTCAAGCCCTGCTGTGACTTTGTTCTCTATGCTTTGCTAGCCATTGCCCTTTTCACCCCCGTTTGTGACGAATAGGGTAATAAATACACGATGACACTATTCATGAAATATACCCTGTTTGGTGGACCATTAGAAATAGGGTAATAAATACACGATGACACTATTCATGAATTATACCCTGTTAGGTGGACCATTAGAAATTTGGGGAGGGGAGTGGCAATTTTTTTGTGCATGTTTTTTTTTCCCGTGGGCCCGAAGAATCGGCCATGTACGTTTTTTTGGAATTGCCACCCCCTTCTCCAAATTTCTAAAAAAAAAATTTATGGGATTTTGAGTGATTCACTGGAATCAGTTGAATCAGTCTGGATCCTTCCAAAACTAAAATCCACTCTCCAGGAAAGTGGATTTTAGTTTAACCGCCATTATCTTTCCAGACGAGAAATCTAGCTACATCGAGCGGTGAGGCCGACAGGAGTGTTTCGGGAGTGGGAAGCGAGAAAAAGAAACCTTCAAACTCCATTGTAAGATGTGATTTTTGTTTCTGATAGGGTTTCTTGTCTCTTTCTGAGGACAGAAATTGAATGCGCCGATCAAGCGTTGCGGTGTCAACTTTAACTTTCTTTGTGGTATTGATACTTTCCAACTGATTGCGACGATACCCACATTGTAGGCAGAAACTGAACGTGTGATCGTTAGCGTAAGCACAGCTAGGACATTTTACTGCAGGTAGCCAAAGCCTGGGAACTTCTGGGAGTATCTGGTAGGGAATGAGCAAGACAAAAAAGAAAACAAAAACAAACAACAAACTCGAAGTGCCCCATTTAATGAATGCGATATGCGATATTTAGATCTTGAGTAATGAATTATAAATGTGTTAACTAAGGGGTCTAAGTAATCTTTAAACAGTCACATATGCGAGCCCACGCGAAAAACCCACAAATCCCATTGAAGAGGGCGATTTTCCACTGCGAAGAAGTGGATCTGGATGGGAAGAGAAGTGTCGAGCGACTTCCCCGGCTATCCAGCTTGAAACGCTGCAGAAGCCTTACGTAACAACAAGGGCCACCAGTACTTCCTAGGGTGGATATCAGGAAGAACAATGGAGAAGGCGCATTGATGTTGCGATAGATTCTTTAGAAGGGGTTCCACGAGGATGAAAGGCGGGAATACGTATGCGTTTTCACATAGCGCAATGGATTGCGAAAAAAACGTTTGTCCCTTTGGTCCAGTCAATCTACGTCAAAAAAGGGGCCAACCTTGGATTAATTGAAACACAAGGTTTTTTAACAGTTTCTTGCACAAAAAGTATCCCTCTATAACACTAAAAATCTAATAAAAAAAATCGGAGCAGGCAAACACCCCGAAAAACGGGATCGAATTTTCAAATACAAGGCTTGTATGAAAAAGCACATACTTTGGGAAAAGGAAATTTATACCACTATAGATTACTAGAGATATACATTTCTACACGTTCAGTTCAGTTCTTTTGGGTAAAATACACACGGATTTTTTAGGTCGCAAACGGATTTTTCTAAGTCCTTGTCACCACACGACATCGCAGACATTTTGTTATCATATATAATTATACGTAATGAAAACAGGTTCTCTTACAAATAATGCTTAGTGGCTCTAAGATCTATTCAGACGGCCTTTCTATCGCCTCTCCATTGGTTGAATTGATAGAATACTTGGAACTGTGGAACATGGCTGCTGCTTAAGTTGGGGATAGATTTTGTGGCTCTGTTAGCTCTGTCCTGTTAACAGCTGCCTATGCGCGGATGTTGGGTGAGGAGACAAGCTTCTTGAACGATGCTTCCTTTCCTAACCGTATTCATGTAAGGTGGTATCACAACCAAGAAGCGCATGGATAAAAAGCAAAAAAATAAAATGATAAATAAAAATAACATTAAAACTTATCCCTAGCAGCTCATTTATGGCCCATGTCCCCACGTCCCCACATCTTCGTGGGGAATAGCTATTAACATAGCTATCCTCTAAAACTTCACGCATCCGATTCGTACGATTTAGATTAAGAGAAATGACGATATTTAAAGTGGTTCGGAAAGCACACATTTGCCAATAACGTTTTAGATTCTAAAAAAGAAATAAGTAAATACGCCGCCTGGATAGGGATTTGAACCCGGTGATACAGCGAGACAAGCATCGATGCTAACCACTTTGCCACGGTGGCGTGTCGTAGACTACTTATCAAAATTAGACTATTTGTGCCAACGTAGCAAATTTCCACTTTGTAGTAACGACGTTTCGTAGCAACGAGTTCCATTTTTGGCGTATTTTTAAACTTTTTCAATATTTCTCATGGACTCGCACTTTTTCATTTTCGATCAGCATCAGTCTCCACGCGGTAACAAACGTGCCGAGGATGACTGGAACGAGGGGTTTACGTCATATCAGGAACGGAAGTGACTCGCACATTCTCAAAACAACAACGTTCATGCGACTTCTACAAGACCATAGCGAAACCATTGCGATTTATTACATATTTTTTACGTAGAAAAAAGGTTTTTGATCGACGAAAATGCCCAATCGGTGCATTGTATTCGGTTGTGGCAATGTACCGTCGCAAAAAGAAGGGATATCCCTGCATCTGATACCATTTTATGGTGACGACCGACCCGAGGCAAAGAGTCTTAGAAGGCGCTGGATCGATTTCGTGAATTTTAAAAGACAGGCAAAGGGGAATCGAGTATGGAAGCCAGGTACAACTGCATCGATCTGCTCAAAGCACTTTTTGCCGAACGATTTTCCAAACGTGTATGCTGGTGAGGTGAGGAAAAAGCGACTGAAAGTAGACGATTTCGGCGTGTCTGTTTGGCCGACCGTGCATATGAGAAGGAAAGATGAGGAGACAGCTCCCCCAACAAAACGCACCAAAAGAATGGTGAGTTGATATCTATATTTACAAATTTATCGTACATGACAGAAAAAGAGATTTCGTAAGCGATTAGTTCGCCATACTCAAGTCTATAAACTTGCAAATGGTTTCAATTGTTTAGAGGGTGAAAGCACAGAGGAACGCGCAGAGAGTTTGTTTGGGCCTGGCACGTGGGCCATCCCTTCATCTGCACCTCAGCAGAGTCTTAGCAAGTCTTTTACATTGATAATCTCCGTGTATCAGTATTTTTCGTGGGTGATTGTTTCATCTTCACTATGTTTAGGCTCTGACCCTATATTTTGCTGTATTTATTTTGCAGACTGATGTTAGCACTGGTTTGTTTATGCCTGACACGTGGGCCATCCCGTCAACTTCATCCGCGCCTGAGGTAAGTCAGGGTTTTTTTTTATTATAAAAACTCCTATTTTATTTCTTTATATATGTTTTTGCTACACTTTTTTATAGACTGCTGTAGCCACTGCTGAAAGTGACACTGAGATTGAACCCTTTGATAACACCACATCTGTACCTGAGGTTTGTTAGATTTTTATAATGATCAAATCCCAATATCAATATATCTCTGAATCTATTTATGTTTTACTCTGATGTGACATGGCAATCTCCATTGGGCACCGGCCCGCCAACTCATCTAGCGTTGATGAGTTTAATGTTCTAATACCAAGAAAATACATAACTAGTAAAAGCTAAAGGCCTTTGAATTGAAAACAATTATCAATCCAACCAAATAATTTATTGCAAACTATGTAGATGAACTGTACATGTTCCTGCTACAATCGAGTGAAGATGAGCTGGCTTCAGCAATAAATGAACTACAGGAGCTGACACCAGCGCCAATGGTCTCTATGATGGAGAGAGAGTCAAGAGAGGTGGCCTTGGAAAGGCATTCAAAGAGACAAAAAATGACCATCACAGATGTGCCCCCTACTGAACAACCAGTTGCTCCAGGTTTGATTTTTCTCTCTCTTTCTACTCTACTGGTTAGCAGTACAGAATTATGATTGAACTCAAAAGCATATGTGTATAGACAAGCCATATAGCCTAACTTAGCCATGTGTCTTTGGCAAGTTAAACATTTATGCATGTATGCATGAGGTTGGGTAAAAGATATTTAACTAATTCCAGTCTTTCACTTTTATAGTTTCTTTAGAACCCCCAAGACAAGTAGCAGCTGTAAGTGGCAAAGAGAGACGGTGCACCACTTGCCATTTTCCTATGAAAGGTCACAAGAATATCTCCACCTGTCCCAGAAATCAAAAATAGATTTAGAAATAGATTGAGACTTTTCTCATTAGAAGGCAGAAAATAATAAGAGTGCTGCAGTGCTTATACAAGTAAATATCATATGTACACTTGATTCATGGATTAATGACAACCACTCTACATTCTGTGAAATGTGTTGTAGACTGTCAGCTATAAAAATTCAATTTATTATAATTAATTTGGGGTTCAATTTTTTAAACATATGTAAGGAAATAGAAATAGAATTCATTGTTTAGTTATTTGCACTTAAAAATAAATAAATAACTGGCAACTGAAATTGATGTAAAGAAAAAGCATTGTCTTTGCCTACCACCTTATAACGATTTGTACTTGAATCGATAACAATTCGGGAGAGTTTCTTTAACTGAAAGCACCAATAATAAATAAAACATACACATGGAAATAATTCCAATATCCAAATCAATGAACAACGAAAATAAATGGGAATTAATCATCTCTTAGTTCAAAACCAGCACCGTCATCATCTTCAGCCATTGGAAATGTCCGGCGTATGGCATGGTATGCACATGCAGGTAGTGGAATTATTTTCCTTCCCATGATTCCATAAATTAGCCTAGTAAACTCCCTGTAGGCTAAAGCCCTGAGCAGTCTGTAATAAAAGCGAGCAGCGGTTAGAGGTGGAATAGATTTCAAGGGAAAATCACATACAAGACAAGATCTATTTGAACATGATTTATCTATTTGATTTATGCAACAAGAACATGATATTACAGAGCTGGCGCCATGTGTACCCTAATCACGAACTCTAACATGAAAGCTAGTAATGGGCTTTTTAGTTCCAGCAAAAGCATCAAGAGTAGAATAAATTTTGTGTCTTAAAGAAATAAGATATGACTAGAAATTATTATTTTTACAAAAGCAATGATTTTGGTGTTTGCGCGGATCAGAACTTGTTTATAATGCCATATCATAACAAAGAACAAATTAGAAGGAAAAGCAAAACGCGCCAAGTAGCCAGTGAATAATAATTGCGCTTCTAAAAGGAATACATACCTTTCTTCTGTCCCGGTCTGCTTGTATGTTTCCTTATCTCTTCGGCGCAACTTTTTTGCTGCCATTCTCAGGCTCCATTTCTCCAGGCACACCGGAGCAAATCCTGGGTGTTCGGTTACGCACTTTAGTTTAGTGCATGGTTCTAAATCTTGTACAACAAGATCGCTTTGCAGTGCTTCCACGCAGCCCTCTAACTCAGTACAGCAATAACATTCGTTAATATTTCTTACGAATTCCGTGTTACAATTTTCGTATTTACACCTAGTGAAAAAACATAGGTAAATATTGGTATCACAACTCAGCGACCTAACTAGTCAAAGGCAACGAGGTATGAGATTCCAACTACCGAGTAGTTCGTACCATTCGCCATCTCGTGCTTTCGTGAGTCGTTTATTGAGATCTTCTTCCATCTCTCTCTTTTGTTCCTGTTTAGTTTCGTGGGTGAGCAGCCATTCTGGATCGGCTAATGGCTCACCAGCATATCCGTTCTCTTCCGATTCCGAGTCACTTTCTATCTGATTCGAAGGTCCAGCGCCCGGCTCAAACTCATTCGTATCTGATTGGGAACTCGGTTTATAAGCAGATGATGATGCAGTGGACGAATCATCATCAGTTGACATCGTTTGCGATAAAAATAGCACGTTTTTAAGGAGATCGTATCTTATTTTTCTCTAGCTCAAAGCTATCCGTACTGCTAGTAACTAAGAACTACTTGGAAGTGTGAGATTTTGGGTTCCTGTTTTGACGTCACAACCGGAAGTGGTTGGAAAGCCTATTGTTTTTACCTCGCTATGATTGGCTAATTGTATTGAGCCGGTTTACATGCTGTCGGATAGGGTGTAGCAAAAAAGTGTAAAGAAGCGGGAATTTTGAAAATTCACCAAAAAAGATATTTTGATGGATTTCAGTGATTTTTTCGATGGATATGAGATCAATAATTATATTTTAAGGCTATTCAGGTGTCTGTAGAAGTGAAAGAGCCACTTTAACACTGCGTAACCATATATATTCAAACTAATACGAGAACAGCCAAATGACGTCATCACTTAAAATAAACCATACCTGCCGGCTATCATAGGCGAGCCAATGCTTAGAGAAAAAAGTGGTCCACTTATCTGACAACGCTCTATATTTAGATTCTACAGCCCTCATAACAATTGCCTTCCAGCAGCCCTCATAATAGTTGACTTCTGACAGCTCTCGTAACAATTGGCTTCAGACAGCCCTCATAAGGATTGGCTTATAACCACCCTCATAACTATTGGCTAGACATAAATGCTAATAGCCTAGGCTATAAACAAAGCTGTACTGACAGCGCTATCTAGAAGGAAAAAAACAGGGTTCTGAAATGGTTCTAGACAAACAAATAGATGAACATGAGCAAATAAAAACGAATAAAATAACAAAAAGAAGCTTAAAGCTATCTTAAGCGGCAAGCCTAGAATTAAGAAAGGCGTAAAAGGTACTGAAAGACCAACCACGTGAAAGACCAAAACAAATGGCTGAATACATTACATGTGCTCGAAGAAAAATTCTCTAGTAAACGCCAGTGTAGAACATGCTGAAATGGAAAGTAAGAATATAGCGCACCATAGAAAAGACACAAACTAAACCCCCAACAAGAAGCTTCGGCGACGTATTAGGAACCCTTTAAAGACCATCACTCAAGCGGCTCTCCTTACAAGAATATCGAAAAAGGACTTATCGGCTTGCGAAGATGTGTCAAAAGGCCCTGAAATTATGCCAGGAGTCCTTTATATACGCAGAAAAGACTGACGTAGTTTTTGACAGGGCGACTACTGATTACCCCGGAGGATTGAAAGTACATCAGACTTCGTACCGGCAAAATAGTTAATGAAAATAGCCTCTGCGATTTCTTATCTATCTAGTCACCAAAGCAGATTGAAAATTTAGTTGTTTT
This sequence comes from Nematostella vectensis, assembly GCF_932526225.1. NCBI lineage: Eukaryota > Metazoa > Cnidaria > Anthozoa > Actiniaria > Edwardsiidae > Nematostella > Nematostella vectensis. The sequence goes on along the minus strand of NC_064040.1, from coordinate 16,901,538 downwards.
TGCACTATTGATGTTTTTTAAAACATGTCTTAAAAGACATTATTTCGAACTTGATCTGATCTTTTTTGCTCCTTTTTATGGAGCTCTGCACTCGTTAAAGTCTAGCGTTTTTGTCATACAAAACACGGGCTCAAATTAAAAATGCAAACCATCAGTATAGCATTTGTAAACACAACTGATTATTATATGTCTCGACCATCCGCTTTACAACAAACAAACATCCTATAATATACTCCTTACACAGGTAGCCTGGTCAAAACACAGGTAGCCCGGACACTACAATCAGGTATCCCAGAGTCAGCCCTGCGGGCAATATTATTTTTGGCGGGAAAACCTTGGTAGCATACCTTGTCCTGATTGGTAGTTCATAATCACAGGATTCTATTGGATAAACACAATCGCGGTGCCATGTATTAAGCGGAAATTTCTAGAGTAACTTGTCATTCTCGCAAGCTTTGTTGAGTGTGGAGGTCGGCGGCAATGGAGTGTAAAAGAAAGGTGAGTAGAGTTTTCAGCAGAGGCCGATTTTTTCCGGCCTAAAGTTATTCCTTCGATAAACACAATCGCGGTGCCATGTATTAAGCGGAAATAGCTATAGTAACTTGTCATTTTCACAAGCTTTGTTGAGTGTGGAGGTCGGCGGCCATGGAGTGTAAAAGAAAGGTAAGTAGAGTTTTCAGCAGAGGCCGATTTTTTCCCGCCTAAAGTTATTCCTTCGATAAACACAATCGCGGTGCCATGTATTACGCGGAAAAAGCTATAGTAACTTGTCATTTATACAAGCTTTGTTGAGTGTGGAGGTCGGCGGCCATGGAGTGTAAAAGAAAGGTGAGTAGAGTTTTCAGCAGAGGCCGATTTTTTCCCGCCTAAAGTTATTCCTTCGATAAACACAATCGCGGTGCCATGTATTAAGCGGAAATGCTGACTGGTGAACTGCTGACTGTTAGCGCGAGGTGGAGAGTTGTGGAGCCTTCAAGGTATTTCGCCAGACATCAAACCATTACAACATTCATTCTCATTTACTGACTATATAGAAGAGTTGGAGAATAGCAATATTAGTTTATTTTAAGGCAGAAATTCGCGTATTGAAAATTGAAATTTTTTGGATTTCTTGAAAGCAGCGTTGCATCATTGAAGTCGCATGAGTATCACAAATATCACAGGCGAAGGGTCATAAGGTAATACAAGAGGGTTTTCTTTTGCCATAAGGTTTCTCCTGTAGCCTTTCTTGACTAAACTGGTTGCACTTCGTGAGTCTTTCCCGCCATTTCTATATTTTTACTGTTGTGACTCTGTCACACTGTTTTGTCCTACGACAAAAACTGACTTCCCACGTTGTCTCCTGTTTTTCCGGCTTAGTTTTCTTGTGTTTGAAACTGTACTTCGTGTTTTCACCATAAGCTTAAGTGATATTTTGGATAATTCTTCACTTACAAACAATAATTTATTCAGCTCCGAAATCAGTCGCCTGTAAATTCTGCGAAGGATTTGCATATTTTTCTGAGCCCTGATTGCGATGCGCTGTTGTTGTGTCAGTCTCACGGTAGGCCAGTCACAGTTGGGTTGATGACAAAGAGTTAGTGATTGCGGTCGGATTGCGTTGTTGTGTAATACTGCTTGGAGTTTTTCTACCAGTGGGTTCTAAGTGCATTGTTGACTGAGCGCGTTGGTTCAGTTTGCGGGCGACTCGAGTCCAACTTGTTTTTGCCACCCTGCATTTTCATTGTAGTCTTTTAACTATTTTATTCTACTTAATTTCACCTTGATTATTGATTATTAATAATTAATTGATCTAGTTAAATAAAAGAAAGGTAAACTAATCAAATAATTATATACAATCAAACAATTATTTAACCGGAATAACCGGAAAATAGCCTACAATACTATTTCTGTAATTCTTTTTCAAAAAAAAAATATATATATAATAATTATATCTGGCATAATGGCAGGCCACCTCATGGCCCCCTTGATAGTACTCCTATTTGCTCTACATCTCCAGAATTTCTTATTACGGTGGCAGAGCACCCTAGTTTACCGGTTGGTGAAAGAGTTAAGAATGACCTTATCAATCAACATTTTCATTGCTACAATCATTTAGGTCTTAATAATGTTATGGTACAACTTATAGATAAGTGTAACTCTGAGGCTCAGCTTAGGGAAAGGGGAGGCCAGTGGGCTTATCGGCTTAAGTCTATCTACCTGCGGGGTCAGTCGTTTGCAAGTCTTTTTGCCCTGTCCTCTAGAGACTCTTTAGACCTAAAAGCTGTTAAGCATGCCCTTTTTGCTACCAAACAGATCTCTTTAGCATCATTGACACCTAAAATTGTGTTTTTCAGTGTCTTTACATACAGCAGAAACATAATGTAAATCATTTATGTATCTTCATTCGTAGTATGATTGGACCTACCAGGAAGAACTGAACGTTGTTCACTCCTGGGCTCTGTCACACAATCACAACCGGTGATCTAAATCTTGACAGACTAAAGCTTAATACGAGAGGGTGGAAGATCCTGAACGACCTGGAGACGTCTACCAGTTGGAATGCTTAATAAAGGAACTCACGAGAAAGGAAGCTCTGCTTGATGTTGTACTTACAAACAAGCCAGAGATGTTTGACAAGGCAGGTGTAATCGTGCTTGGATCACCAGATGACCTACGCGTTTTTAAAATCACGCTAAGCACCATCCAGCAAAGATGATATCCTTTAGGAGCTCCAAGAACCTCGACCGAGACTCCCTGAGAGCCGACCTTCAAGAAAAGATGGACGCCTAGAGCAAGACGCGCCAAGCAGTGAAGAATACTATAAGCGCTGGCAAAGTGCGATGGTATGAATCATAGACAAGCACATGCCAATTAAGAAAATGCAAGTAAGGGAAAAAGACGCCCCTTTCATGACCAGAGAATGGAAGAAGGCCAACGGGGGAATCAGTCTTCAACAGGCGGATGCCGTCTGCTCAGCCTTCGGCGTACGTATACGTACACGTATACGCGCAGCATGGAAAAAGGCCGCCTAGACGCATACGCACGTATACGCGTTTCGATGGCAGCTGCATCACAGCAAGCGGCTAGCTGCGTAGCCGATGGCGAGAGCGCCGGCGCTCATGTACGCCAACTCGGCGTTCTTCTGCGTTTTGCTGGGGACGTAGTAGTCGGACAGCTCGGGGGCCCGCATCGACTCCAGGGTGGTCTGGTTGTAGAGTTTGAGCGCGTAGTCGGTGTCGGTGAAGTTCTGCTTTGCGAGGGACCCTCTCTCGCGACTTTGAGCTTGCCAATCGAGGATTTTTTGTCGCCGCTGTTGGTAGCGTCCATAGTCTTGTTGGTATTTCTCTAGGGCCTTGTCGTGCCTCTCCTTCTCGGCTAAGGCGGGGCTCTCATCGTTCGACAGGAACTTTGCGAGGTAGTTGCCACCAACGAAAGTAGTCGCGTTCAGGACGGCGCCGCCAATCAAAATCGCGACAGAGGCCATGTTTATGCGAAGCACGCTCCACGTGCTGTATGTATGCGCAAGGCGCGCACGAGTTTAATACACGGCCTACATGTACCACGGTACACTACATGGGCAGGATCTTCTGGTCCTCAAGGTAACCCTTCAAAGCGACAGCACCTGCGACGGCGGCAGTCATTTTTGCGTAGTTCATGGCGTTCGCGGAAGGATCTTTGGTGAAGTCCTCGCGTAAGACCTTGCGCCCAACCCAGCCGATACCGGCGACGAGGCCGGTTATGACTGCGGCGTCGGTGATGGTCTTTGCAATCTTGCTCTGCTGCGTCGTCGACATCGTGCGGATATGGGTGGAGTGCACTCTCGTGTCTAAATGTCTGCTTACTCCATGGATAGCAGCCGAGACCCGGGGACGCGAAGCGCTGTCGCCGGAGCGCGCTCCTTGGTGCCCGTCCGGGCGGTGGCCGCCAGCGGTGGCCTTGTGGGCGGAGCCCCGCCGTCGGCCGCTGAGTGCGGATCGGCAGCTCGCTCGGCCCCGGGGCCACCAGCTGGTGTGCGCGTGAACGCGGCAGCTAGCTCCCGCCTACGTGTGTAGAGGCCGATCAATGACACTAGAAGAACAACGAGCCCGATGGTCGAGCTGGCCGACCAGGCAGAGTTGCTCTCCGGGGCAGGTGTGTGTGCCGAAGGCATGCCAGCGCTTGCCGCATCGTCGGCGCGCAAGCGCCGCCCCGGCTGCGGCTCGCTCGGCCCCGGGGTTACCGGCAGCTGCTGCGCAGCGGCGACACGAAGCACCTCTTTCTTCGCTCTGTTGATTCGGTTCCACTTTGCCAAGCGCCTTCCGGCTTCGACTCGTCCAGGGTGAGGTCGGGTCGCGGGCGGTTCGGGGCTCGTGATTCGCGCGTCGCGCGCCGCTGCCGGGAGCGCAGCCACTGGCGTACGTGCAGGTTCTTGACGCTGTTTGCCAGGTTCTCGGGCAAGTTCTTGAGCAAGTTGTTTGTCAGGCTGGGCACTGGTACTTCCTTGAGGTTCCCCCATCTGCGTCGACGTGCGAACACGCGGTGTCAACTACTTGGAACCAAGTACTTGGTACCTTGTGGTAGGAGAAGTGGCGAGCTTTCAAATGCGTGTGCACACGCGCGTCTACTCTGGGATGGAGGGCTCGACACTGTCCGCGGCTGCTACCTCGCGTTGGCACCGCGCGTCAGCGCTTGCCGTTCCGGTGTCGGCACGACAGTCCACATGACGCGCTATGTGTAACGCCCCGGCGGCTAAAGCCATCAAACGGCCGCAGCGTAGAGCTAGGCTTCCGCACAAAGCGCGGAGCTCGTTGTTGATGATGTAGTCGGACACTAGGTCGTTGTGAAGATCGGCCACACTGTCTATCGGCAGCGCCATGCCTACCAGCTTGGTCGTTAGCTTCAGAAAGCTGTCTGCCAGGGCGTCTGTAGTCCGGCTGGCTATCGCCTCTCGTACTTCCTCACCTCCTCGGCGCTCATGCGTTTGACGTCGCCGTGGGTCAGGGCTTTGCCTACCATCTCTCTCGACTTCCCCGAGGCTACGAGAATCGCGAGTTTCTCCCTCGCGTCTGCTATCTCGGTTTGCTCACCGGCAGCCGGGACGGCTTGCGTCGGGCATTCCAACGTCTCGACGGCCGGGAGGTCGGCAGGCTGCACCCCCTCGAGAAAACTCTCAAAGCATTCGTCGCTCATCATCGTTCGACTAGGGCGATGGTATAAGGGTGACGCAAGCAAAACTCTAACTTCGAGAACTTTTTCGTCTTGAGGGCCTTCATGTACTCTTTCATCTTCTCCTCTGAAAGCTCCGCGCCGTAGTCATGCAGGATAGCTTTCATGTCCGCCTTGCTCGGGGTATAGAAGACCACCAGGGCCGCGATGTTCTCGCGGAACGGCTTCGTGATGCTAGTGAGCTGCTGCGTGATCACCCACACGCTGATACCCACGTGGCGCGCGCTGAACGCCAAGTTGACGAGCTGGTCAGAGCGCCTCTTTACGTCTTTCGAGGCCGCACAGTCGTCGAGTATGATTAGCGTATTAGTGCCTTCGAAGAGAGTGGAGACAAACCTCAGCAGTATGTCGATCTGACCCGCCTCAGGTACGATGACAAACAGACGATTGTCGCCCTCGCCGAAGCCGTCGTATGTTTTGTTGTAGACAAACGTGGGGCACATGAGTACGATGTAGTCAAACTTGCCCCGGAAAGGGCCGCACAGTCGTTCCACTACGAATTGGGTCTTCCCGCATGACGTCGGGCCCACGATGAGAGCGTTAAATGGGACGTTTTTCGGGTCCATACCGCTCCGGCGTATGTGCTCAGTATTGTATGGACTCTAGTTGTCCGTTCATAAGGTTCATCTGGGCGTCGGCCACTACAAACACGTGACAGTTTACGCTACCCGAGCCGCCTGCCGTGCGTTTTATCTCGAGGTGCACGCCGTCGCGGGTATTGACCAATCGGAGACCACCCCTATGGATGGCGCTGTCGTCCGTCGTTCGAAGGTCGATCCACAGAGCAAATTTGTTATCGCCATAGAACGACTCGGGGCCGATTGCCGGGGCGGCGGGCGCTCCGCTGTGCCCCCCCGGGGAGGGGCGGACGAACCGCCTTTTCGCCTCCCTCCAGAAATCCGTGGGGCGCAGGCCCTGGCTGAAGACTTTGTTTGGCGTGCCGTCGATTGTAACGCGAACGCTCTTGATGTCGGGGTACACGAACTTCTCAGAGTCGCGAGTCCCTGCCGTGTATGGCTCCACGAAGAGGAGCAGCAGACCACTCATAGACCTTCGCGGCAGGTTGACACTCTCGTTGATTATGCTGTCCGTCCCTTTGCTAATCACGAAGGTCTTGTGAAGGTTCACTTGCTCGTAGAAGAACGTTGTGCCGTTGTGGTAGGCGGCGGCTGCAGACCGGACGAGGTTGTCATCCCTCAGGCTTTCGTACTCCAGCTCTAGATTTTTGATGCCATAGGATAAATTGGTGGCATCAGTTCCGACTACTACCTGGTCAGCCGATGCGAACGTGATCTCGAAGAGCAGCGCCTCGGAGAGCGCCCTTGGGTATAGCACGCCGTGGTCCGTCAGCAGAGAATGGTCTAGCGGGATGGTGTACCTCGCCCCGTGGGTGGCGCTTAGAGCGTTCTCCTTGGCGTTACTGGTCGCCTTATCGCCGGCCTTGGAGCGAAGCTTGCGCATGTTTTCCGACTGTATGCCCTGCTCCAAGCGGTCCTCTCTCTCGACCTTGGACAGGTAAAGCTCCTCATACGTCTTGAAGACGTCGTAGCGGTTGGTGTCCTGGAGCATTTCTCCTGCAAACGTGATTTTCAGGCGGCTCACGAGATTTCGGCCGACGTTGTTCACGACGGTATTATTCGCATGGCCTGAGACGGAGAGTTCGAGACCGACCCTCAAGGAGCCAGGCACGAGCGTGACGCCTTCCGACAGCTTCGGGACCGCCACATATAGCGTCTCCTCTGGGGAGGCCGTCGACGGGTTGAGAGTGACCCGGTGAACTGTTCTCTCGTCTTTTAACCCCAGAGGGATTCTGGGTGTTCGGTGGGGGTCGAGTTTATCGCTGACTGACATCGTATACATATGCACATAAAGTACGAAGTCGCGTGGCTATGGTGCGGACTGTTAGACATGTCTAACATAGCATAGCACGAGTTATGCGCGCGCATCATGGGTGATGTTGACGTTGACATTGACGATACCTTGCCGGGTGAGTCCGCCGATCGCGGGGTGGGGGACGACGAGACGACACCCCTTATCCCGTTCGACCCCGACGACGGGGAGTCGATCCCGATGACGAGCACGTCGTCGCGTATGCATGCTGCGCATAGGACGGCTTCGCAAACCGCAGGAACGGCAAGTGCTGAAACCTCGTTCATCACAGAGGGTGCGGCGGCAAGACTCGGTCTCCAGTTCCTCAGGGAGGAATACCCAAACCTTAGAGAGAGTCTGCTACGGTTCCAGTCAGACCGGAGGGGAAAGACGCTAATACGGGTTCGCAACCTCGACAAAGGGGGGTGGTCTAAACCAAGACAGCTGTTCAACGAGGACGGGAGCGTCCGACAGGACGTTGCAAACCTGAGAGGCTTCAAGCTGGCGATGGGGTCCGTGGCAGAGATAGACGCGGTCATCCAGGAGAACACAGAACGGATCCAAGAGCTGCAAGGGGTGGCAGCCACAGACAGGGAGACCATCGACGACCCTAACTCGTCAGAGAGTAGCCGCCAAGAGGCCCGTGAGCGCAACGAGGAGAGGCTGTCCGAGATTGACGAACTAGAAGGCGAAAACCGAGAGCTCGAGAACCAAAAGCCGCTAAGAGAACACATCAAAGCCATCTTCAAAAAGTACGGCTTCACCGCCACCGCTATCGGGTTGGCCGTAGCGACGACAATCGCGGCCATTGTGACGTCGCTCGGCAAGTCGCTCTCTTCCGTGGCCAGAGGGGTCGGTAACGGGCTTAAGGCCATCGGGAAAAAGCTGGGCGAGCTTCTCCCCGGGCTAGTAGGCAGCATCGCGTACTTCGTGTTTAAGGCCGCAGGAGAAGCGGTGAAATTCCTTGGCGAAAACGCGTGGCTGCTCATTCTAGCCGTAGCCGCGTTCTCGGTTCGTCAAATGCAAAGCAGTCATCGGAACAAGTAATACGCCGCGGCCGCCACGAGCACCGACAACCCCACCTTGAGGGCGGTGTGGTCACTCTTTTCGCCCGACGTGCTATGCGCAGCCTGTCGTGCCGACGCCGGAACGGCACCCGGCGGCCTGCCCAGGTCCGGGGCAGCCGCGCCCTCCGCGTGCACTTTCGCAGGGGCGCTTTGCCGCCGGGGCGGCACGTGGTCAGTCTCGTGTTGCACCCTAGGATGCCCACCGGCCATGTTATGAGCACCGACTGGCTTTGTCTCGGTGTTGATCGCGTTTGCGCCGAGCTTCATGGAGTCCGTGGCTTTCTGCAGCTTATTGTTGTAGCCCACGACGCTTTGCGTGTTTATCACCAGATCGCTCGGCATCAGCCACACACCCGGTGCAACCGCAAGACTCAGTCTCACCTTGGCCTCCTGCACGGCTAACTGGTACCTTTGCACGCTTTGAGCGATGTCGTTTTCTATGATCGCGTCTTCGAGCAGCTCCGTGAACTCCGCCTGCGCCTCCATGGCCGGCCCACCGGCCCCTGCGATGGAGGAACGGACGTTTACCTGTGCACCAAGCACTGTGTAGACGAACGCCTCGACCGAGCGGTCGAGTCTCCCTAGCCCTGCTTATGTCAGCCCCTCGCCTTTGGGGGGCGCAAACCAGCTATATTGCACGCCCCCGTGGTCGTCGTTGCGTATGTAACCCACCTGCTTCCCACTATTGTACGTCCCACCTTCGTCGCTAAACAGATTGAGGTGGCTCGGGTACTCATCCGCCGCCGTGTCGTAGCCACGGATCACGTGCACGTTGCGATACCCCTCCCCCGGGTAGAACACAAACACATCGCCTAGCCCATGGTTCCGCCCGCCTTTCCATCGGAAGTCCGGCTTACGCGGCAAACCGAACTCTATGCATAGACGCTCGAAAGCGGCCTTCTTGTAGGGGTTGCCTTTTTGCGTGAACGGGATGTCGCCAGGCAAGGGGACGCCGAGCTCGTAGAGTATCCTCCGGGTGGTGAAGTAGACGTGAAACCTTAGAAATCCCCTGATGACAGAGGGGAGCGTGGCGAAAGTGGGGTCAGTTAGGGACACCCCACATCCGGCGGTTGCGCACCAGACCGCAAAGTTGAGTTGCTGTGGCCAGTACCCATAGGAAGGCTCCGATAGCCACCGGCGAGACTCCTTGGCGGACTTGTGTGTGACTACTGTCTCTTTGAATATGTCTCGGACCCTAGTCGTGAATGATTTGTCCTCAGCCACGTGTATCTCCAGCTGCGTGAGTAGTGGGGTGATGTCTGAGGCCGTGCTCTCCACGGGGGTCGCGGGCACGGCGTAGAGCAGCTTTTGCGCGAGGGTCAGAGACCTAGGGAAACCTAGGGGGACCGGTTTTTTGGCTTGTTCGGCTATAGCGTGTTTGATATGTTCGGCTATAGAGGCTCCCGCCGCAACTGCCGCCTT